>NC_143036.1:66710000-67010000 GCF_057628025.1 Oncorhynchus mykiss
ACACACACACATACACACAGACACACACACACAGACTGTCATCAGCCAGAATGCTTTCCTGCATGTACACTTGTGATCTGGCAGCTTACCTGTTGAGAGTTCCCTGGTCCAGCCAGAAGTCCAAATTCCTTCCTTATGAAGGTGTTATTGATGAGATGAGAAATATCATGGAAAGACTTGCCATAGTCTGCACTGAGAGGGGAGTATAACGAGCCAAAATGTCAGAACACTGGCTCAGTTCATCTAGAGACACAAACAGACCGACAGACATACTGCCACCATCCACTAACCTGCGGTACAATCGTGAAGAACCGCCCTCGAAGAAGGAATCTAGAGGAGCACTGATTGTAGACAACACCAAGATTACCTGGTGGGACACAAATGAACACTTGGCTAAACTTCACCATGACTGTACTATTACCAGTTTATGCAGTTAGCAATTCCCATTTATCCACCCGTCACTACAAGCAATCACTCAATCACTCACTCAGTCACTCACTCAATCAATCACTCAATCAACAAATCAATAAATGAACCAATCACTCAATCACTCAATCAACCAAATAAAAAAACTGTTGTCAAAGGTTTAAAAGGTTTCCTCTCTCCTCGTCCCCTTTCCTTTCCTTCATCTGCATCGATGAGAGAGAACTGGACAGGTGAAGGCAAATTCCCTGTAGGCATCTATCACGTTGCCTCACTGTCTGGTTACCGCAGGTGAAAGAGAGGAAACGAGGGGAGGAAGCTACTCCAGCGTACTGAACTGCACCCCTTTCAGATGCACCCAATGAGTGATGATGACAATGATGCTACATCCATCATCCATTAAGTGACGACCATACATACCCCTGTCCCGTCTCCAACCCATGTGACAGTAAAACTGGAGCCATCGTCACCATGAAACCCTGTCTGAATGGAGAGAGAGAAAGAAAAAGAAAGAGAGAGAAAGAGTGAAAGATAAAGAGAGAGATAGAGATAGAGAGAGAGAGAGAGAGAGAGAGAGAGAGAGACATAAGATGAGGGACAGTGTCTGACGGACCAACCAACCTGCACATGTCCTCTATGTTTATTGTTATTATTCAATGCATGGTTATTTTTACACTTGGTTATTTTTGTTACTGTTGTCCAGCTGACAATATCGATTATTATGAATTATGTAAATATTGTAAATCTCCAAAGAAAGCTTTGGCACATTGTCACGTCATGCCAGTAAAGCAAATTGAATTGAGAAAGAGAGCAAGTGAGACTCAACTTAATCTTTTTCCTCACATACACCCATAACATCACACCTTCAGAGCTGATGAACCTTGTGACAATCCAAGTAGCCCTACCCTCAAAAACCCCAAGTAGCCCTATACAAAATCATTAATAATGCAAGCATTAATCATCATGATGACATATTATGATACATTTGCATTAATTTATGCAATTGCAAAAGTAAAACTGCGGTGTTGATGCTATAGTAATTGATAAAGTACGCCAAAAACAGCACTGATATATGCTCTCACCTCGTGTGTATTTTGATCCAACACCCGGTGTTCTAATGGTGTGAGAGGGAGTTTACAAGCGGTGAAAGTGGGTATTGGAGAAGCTGTGGTATCCCTTTCTGGCCGTGAGAGGACTTGGCGTTGGTCCCCATCTTGCTGAGTCTGATGGAAAGACACCGTTCTCCGGTTTCGTTGCTCTTTGCACTGACCCCTCACACCCAGAAGAAGCAAGCATGCCCCCCCGAGGACCAAAAGCCTCCAAGTCATTTTGATGTGGTGGGCTAAATAACGGTAAAATCCTAAATCCCACAGTTCGGGTCGGGTATTACAGACTAGCACTGCCTGTCGCTTCAGGTGACAAATGACAAGTGTCGCACTTGAATGGATGGGGGCGGAGAGACACATGTTTGACGAGTCATTTACCTAAATTCTGCTGCCAGTGGATATATCAACGGTTGTTCGCCCCCATGCCGCATCCAAGTGATGTCCATACATATATAGGCTACAAAACCTCCTTCACATCAGCCACTATAACGCCTTTGCAAATACTAATAGTAAGCTACGCCTATATCAGCCTATGACTCAATGTTAATGCTATAGTAGCTATAGGCTAAATTCCCTGTAGCATAACAAGTAATGTATGTATTACAAGTGTGAGAAAAGTATCTCCCACCATAGCAACATATCTACAGTAGTCTGCAAAGTATTACTACATAGAACTAAGCAACCTACCTAATAGATGTAATGTCATCAGCAACTATTTGCGCGTCTCCCTTGTCCGGCAGACAGTGAAACAACTGTTCCAACACCGCGAGATGACGCAGTTGGCCTATAAGAGAACACTGTAGCCACTCGTACCAATTCCTTTTGTGATCTTTTTTTTTACAAGTTCATGGAGACCTGTTGTTTCTGATGAGTTGACTTTGCTAGAGAGAGAGAGTAACATGTATATTCAATAAGTCCCCCAGCGCTTAATAACATTTTTGAGGAGACCATCATTAGACAGGCAAGAAAGATCATATCGGACTCCACACGTGTGCTGAACATTGAGTCCCAGTTGATGCAACCAGGAAGGCGTTATAGGGCAATATTTCTCGAAGTGGGGTCCGGGCACCACTGGCCAAATCTCAAAATACTATAAATACTTATTTTCCACCTAAATTTGCAAATCAATTCATAAAAAATCCTACAATGTGATTTTCTGGATTTTTTTTTCTAATTTTGTCTGTCATAGTTGAAGTGTACCTATGATGAAAATTACAGGCCTCTCTCGTCTTTTTAAGTGGGAGAACTTGCACAATTGGTGGCTGACTAAATACTTTTTTGCCCCACTGTATATACACTACCGTTCAAAAGTCACTTAGAAATGTCCTTGTTTTCCATGAAAACATACATGAAATGAGTTGCAAAATGAATAGGATATATAGTCAAGACGTTGACAAGGTTAATAAATAATGATTTTAAATTGAAATAACAATTGTGTCCTTCAAACTTTGCTTTCGTCAAAGAATCCTCCATTTGCAGAAATTACAACCCTGCAGACCTTTGGCATTCTAGTTGGCTTGATGGGCACTTCTTACGTACCATACAGTCAAGCTGCTCCCACAACAGCTCAATAGGGTTGAGATCCGGTGACTGTGCTGGCCACTCCATTATAGACAGAATACCAGCTGACTGCTTCTTCCCTAAATAGTTATTGCATAGTTTGGAGCTGTGCTTTGGGTCATTATCCTGTTGTAGGATGAAATTGGCTCCAATTACGTGCCGTCCACAGGGTATGGCATGGCGTTGCAAAATGGAGTGATAGCCTTCCTTCTTCAAGATCCCTTTTACTCTGCACAAATCTCCCACTTTACCACCACCAAAGCACCTCCAGACCATCACATTGCCTCCACCTTGCTTGACAGATGGAGTCAAGCACTCCTCCAGCATCTTTTCATTTTTTCTGCATCTCACGAATGTTCTTCTTTGTGATCCGAACACCTCAAACTTAGATTCGTCTGTCCATAACACTTTTTTCCAATCTTCCTCTGTCCAGTGTCTGTGTTCTTTTGCCCATCTTAATCTTTTATTTTTATTGGCCAGTCTGAGATGTGGCTTTTTCTTTGCAACTCTGCCTAGAAGGCCAGCATTCCGGAGTCGCCTCTTCACTGTTGACGTTGAGGCTGGTTTTGCGGGTACTATTTAATGAAGCTGCCTTTTGAGGACTTGTGAGGCGTCTGTTTCTCAAACTAGACACACTAATGTACTTGTCCTCTTTCTCAGTTGTGCACCGGGGCCTCCCACTCCTCTTTCTATTCTAGTTAGTGCCAGTTTGCGCTGTTCTGTGAAGGAAGTAGTACACAGCGTTGTACGAGATCTTCAGTTTCTTGGCAATTTCTCTCATGGAATAGCCTTCATTTCTCAGAATAAGAATAGACTGACGAGTTTCAGAAGAAAATCTAAAGAAGGCCCGTTTTATTGCTTCTTTAATCAGAACAACAGTTTTTAGCTGTGCTAACATAATTTAAAAATGTTTTTTTAATTATCAATTAGGCTTTTAAAATGATAAACTTGGATTAGCTGTACACCTATGTAGATATTCCATTAAAAAATATGCCGTTTCCAGCTACAATAGTCATTTACAACATTAACAATGTCTACACTGTATTTCTGATCAATTTGATGTGATTTTAATGGACAAAAATTGAGCTTTTCTTTCAAAAACAAGGACATTTCTAAGTGACCCCAAACTTTTGAATGGTATTGTATATATATATATATATATATATATATATATATATATATATATATATATATATTTACATGTAATTATTTTAAGAATGTTACTAATAACAACAGATTAAACAGATTTTGGCCAAGGGATCTGTGGATTAAGTTCAGAGGGGACAATACATGTAGGCCTAATATTATTAATCTACAATTCAGGTTGGTAGTCCCGTCCTGCAGTCAAATGACTACTGGCCTCATGGGTGCAATGTTATTAATATTTTTCATAAATAAACCTCGTTTTTTTTTTAACAACTGGTTTTGTTATATTTCAGTCTTCTGTGATGTAGATAAAGTGTAATATTGGGTTGTAAACTCAAAATTAAATAGATTTCAACTCTATATCTGACATGGTACAGGTGTCTCCTTTTTTAAAGCCCATAACCATGTGTCACGAATATTACCGAAGGTGGCTCCCCTTCTTGTTCGGGTGGCGCTCGGCGGTTTTTGTCGCCGGTCTACTAGCTGCCACCGATCCTTTGTTCCGTGTTCGTTTGGTTTTGTCTAATTGGTTTCACCTGTTCATTGTTTGGTTGTTAGGGTGGGGTTATTTAAGTTAGTTTAGTGAGAGGTGTTAGTGTTTGTTGGGTTTTCTCGCTGTCCTGGTATTTTACCTAAGGGTACTATATTGTTTTTTATAGTTACGCCTGTTTGGGTATAACTATTTTGTTCTTTTGATTTTGGACATTAAAGCGTGTTTTCCCCGCATCCTTTGCTCTCTGCGCCTGACTCCACACCCATTCACTCATTGAGCGTTACACCATGTGTGTGAGGTGTATATACTTTGGTTTCAAAGTAGATTTGTTTAAGACTGCCAAGAAACACTCTGTGACCCTGATTTAGCCCACTGAGTAAAAGGTTAACCCTGGGCAACATGGGCATGGGAGGCTCACAGGGATATTGGTATCCACAGTACTCCATCAATTATCAATTATTTATTTTTTACATGAATGCACTGCAATTTTTAAATATTTTTTTTATTGAACCTTTATTTAAGTTGGCAAGTCAGATAAGAGCAAATTCTTATTTACAATGACGGCCTATACCGGCCAAACTCGGACGACGCTGGGCTAATTGTGCGCCGCCCTATGGGACTCCCAATCACAGCCGGTTGTGATACAGCCTGGTTTCGATCCAGGGTGTCTGTAGTGACGCCTTAAGCACTGAGATGCAATGCCTTAGACCGCTGTGCTACTCGGGAAAAACTGTACAATGTGTGTAGAATTGCAGGATATTAGCTTTAAAGTTGGACCAACAAACAATCTCTCTGTCCCATGATAAAATGCATAGAACTGCAGGAAATTAGCTAGAAAACTGCTAAATGTTCTCTCCGATGCCAGTAGGTGGGCCTTTAAAATGTTCCATCACAAGGCCTGAGACTTGGTTCGTCCATCCATGTACAACACTGGAGTTGTGTTCTGATTATCAGGGGGGTCCCTTACATCAGGGGGTTCCACAGCCCCAAAAAGTTTGAGAACCCGTTATGCCAAGATGCAGGCTGAACAGATATAAACATTATTTTGTCCCCATGTCAATAGATTTTGTAAACAGCAGGGGAAACACAGAGGTTGATTAGGGAGATAGCAATAATGGACTGGAGACTGGCCTGTAGGACTTAAGTCACAGCCTTGCTGGCATACATTCTATGTATGTTGTGTCAATTGATTGTATGTATTTATGTGGAATCAGCAGCACTCTTTAATTGTCCAAGTCAAATTTCCCCTCTGGGACAATGAAGTATATCAAATCAAATTATATGCAAGATGAGAGAGCAACTTACATCTTAGATGCAAGGGCATAGTACAAAATGATGTGGCTAGTAGCAACAGTGGCTAATAGCCTGGCATAAAAGCATTGCATTTCAGTCAACAGTAGCATTGTCTAATAGCCCCAGTGGCTAAAAAGGCCAACCTGAAGACTATAGTGATTCTGAATGATGTAAAGGCCTACATCATTACAGAAGTTGGTCGATATGAAACTGATACATAGAACATTGAGAATAGTTAGACATCTACTTTGTCATGTTTTCTCATCATTTAGCATTTTCAGTTAATTTACTTTATTCTGTTTCCTGTGTGATCTGTGATGGAAAACACCTGTAGCCTATAGCAGGTTACTCATGTTACTGTATATTTGAAAGCAAAGCTATGTAAGGATATGGCATCCGGCTTGGTTTCTCCTGCATCCTCATTCATTCATACAAAAAAAGGGGGAGTGGTCAAAAGACAAGCAATAGTGTCTATTCATTTTATTGACAATAGCCTATAAAAGTGTTTATTCTTTACAACTTTCTTTATGACACAATATTACAGTGCATGATGAAGAGTCAATTAGTGCATAATGTAGCCCTTTTTCTTTTACACATGATGTGATCTTCAATATACAACAAATAGCCTACACGATATAGGCAAATACCATGTATACAGATTAGTACATTTTTGTCATTTAGCAGACGCTCCCATCCAGAGCGATTTAGCGTTTGCTAAATTAAGTAACTTGCTCAAGGGCACAGACAGATTTTTCCCCCTAGTCAGCTCGGGGATTCAAACCTGCGATCTTTCAGTTACAGCCCCAACGCTCTACCTGCTGTCCTACCAAGTAAGTATTAGTATAGTATATAGTGGATATAAATACATAATAATAGCTGTCAATATGACCTAGTACTTTAGTAATAGCCTACTATAAACATCAACTAGGGTGTTCTTCAAATGTGAAAAACAAGTTAAACTCATCAAACCCGTGTGACCTGTATAAATCAAACCCCACTGCGCACAGACGTCAGTTACACGTCTAGTTCTGAATTGCACAATTCAACAAAAAATATCACCATGTCATTGGATTCATGTTAAAAAAAGAGACAGAGTGCCCATACGTTGATGACTTTTTGCAAATCCAATCAGTTTTCCACTCATTCAACGTCATCACATAGATTTGTCAGGGGTTGAAATAACGTGGAAACAGCGCTGATTCAACCAGTTTTTGCCCAGTGGGAGTGGGACACCAACTAGTGGAACTGAAAGGAACCATGATAAAATACTCAATAATGTTATTGTAAAAATCAGTGTACACATTGTACAGTGCAAGCAGTAATTGACACACGAAAACATAACATAAACCAAGCCTGTTCGTGTTAATTCTACTCCACATGACGTCCTCATCATGGTCCAATGCGTTTGGTACTCCCTGAACCTCTCGAATGGGTTGAAGACATCCGTATGTCAGTACTGCTGTCCAACTGTAAATACTCTGCAGGATCCGCGTCTTGGACATACATGAGACCACCAAATGAATCCACCATTCCCATCAGCGCGGCGAGGACAGTGAAGAACGCTGTCCCAATAAAAAACACCTTCAAGACGTCTGTCATCATAGCTTCTCCAGTGAAATGGACGTGGTCTTGGGTTGGACAACCGCAGCGTCACCTTCATAAATATAAATAATATTAATTACATGTATTTTGTTTATACTCTTTTCCATGAATTTTCCAAAACGTATACTAAATTTCTATTACATATCCGGAAACGCAACCACACATTAACCGCGTGGTGGGAAAGTAGACTACCAAAATAAACGCTGCCAGAAACTGTTGAGTACTTACAATATGCCTGCCGATTTTAAACTTCAACTTGTGCAGAGTAGTTTAACTCCCGATCCAAGGTTGGCGTGGAAGACAGACTTTCCTTGTTATGACGACACAGGCTTTAGATATTCCTCAAGTTTTCTTTAAAACAGTCGAGGTAAATACGTTACTCTCCTCTTGATATCAGACGGCAATGTCATGATGCATCGCAGCGCTCTCTTGCTTCAAAGCATGTGTGTAATGAATGACATCATCAAATCGATGGGAATTTCCAATTGTTGAAACGTAGGCCTGCAAATTATTTAATTTTTGTCTCTTTCACAGATAACTCACGCAAGATGGCAGAAAATGCTACCGAAGTCTGATTGGACTTGGAAGGACTACTTGCCTGTGTGATAAGACAAGTGCTCTACATATTTTATATTTAGCCTATTCCCATTCCACCAAGAAATAAAATGACATAGCAGTTAATGATATAACCACCATAGACTGTAGTTGTTTGACAATCCACTCAATAAGTAGCTCTGGGAAGTTAGGAGTTGTTGAACAATGCATTCTTTCCCACAGTTCTGAGACACATTTTGCTTTAGGCTATTTTCTGTGTGCGTCAAAGAGAGTGATTACACATACATTAATAGGTTCAGCTTCATACTCTGTGGTTTTCTTTTACAGTGCTATTAACATACACCAACATACCCCTTGAGTATCCTTTCGGCTTTCATATATAATCAGACAGATGTACACTGAAAAGGGTACTTCCACATTAGGCTGGTGATTTGGGTACTAGTTTCGCCCAGCAAATTTCACAATTTAAGCTTCAGCTTTCTGTAGAATCAGTGAATCAAACAACCAATGAGTATTGTTGTAGGCCTATTGTGGCCTGTCTCCTGCTATTTGCGGTCAGTCATACACTCATGTTTCTCCAAGGACTTGACACTGACCACAGGGAGCAAATGGACAGAAATTCACTGAGCTGCTAAAGGCACTCTGGGTAAAAGTTAACCAAGGATGGGACTTACTGGTTAAATAAAGGTTAAATAAACAAAAAATATTCTGAATAATAGCATATAAATTATATGACTTTGGTCACATTGTTTTGTTTCTGGTCACGCACACTGGGCAAAAACTGGTTGAATCAATGTTGTTTCCATGTAATGTAACAAAACATTTAAATTGCTGATGTTGAATCAATGTGTAAAATTGATTGGATTTGCAAAAAGTAATCAAAATAAAATATGTTATCCTTTTTTTTCAACCTGTCCAATGACATGGTGACATTTTTTGTTGATTTCAAGTTGAATTCACGTTAGTTGACAACTCAACCAAATGTAAATAAAAACTAGACGTTGAAATGACGTCCCCCTGGAGTGCCCCTGTCTATCCGTAAAAGAAATGAATACAAATTGTGCTGTCTGGTTTGCTTAATATAAGGAATTAGACTTTAGACTTTTAAGTAGTATTTTACTGGGTTACTTTCAGTTTTACTTGAGTCATTTCCTATGAAGGTATCTTTACTTTTATTCAAGTATGACAATTGGGTACTTTTTCCACCACTGGGCAATCCCCACCAGACATAATATAAAACCCTACAAACTAAAACGAGTAACTGTATTAGTAGGCCTAACAGTATTTTCTATAGGATAGCTCTCCAAAGATGAGTCACACCATATTTAATATTCTCGAAGCTAACAAGGACCTGCCTAAATGACTATCGACCCGTAGCACTCACGTCTGTAGCCATGAAGTGCTTTGAAAGGTTGGTCATGGCTCACATCAACACCATTATCCCAGAAACCCTAGACCCACTCCAATTTGCATACCGCCCCAACAGATCCACAGATGATGCAATCTCTATTGCACTCCACACTGCCCTTTCCCACCTGGACAAAAGGAACACCTATGTGAGAATGCTATTAATTGACAGGTCAGTGTTCAACACCACAGTGCCCTCAAAGCTCATCACTAAGCTAAGGACCCTGGGACTTAACACCTCCCTCTGCAGCTGGATCCTGGACTTCCTGACGGGCCGCCCCCAGGTGGTAAGGGTAGGTAACAACACATCCACCAAGCTGATCCTCAACACAGGGGCCCCTCAGGGGTGCGTGCTCAGTCCCCTCCTGTACTCCCTGTTCACTCATGACTGCACGGCCAGGCACGACTTCAACACCAGCATTAAGTTTCCCGGTGACACAACAGTGGTAGGCCTGATCATCCCACAACGATGAAACAGCCTATAGGGAGGAGGTTAGAGTCCGTGTGGTGCCAGGACAACAACCTCTACCTCAATATGATCAAGACAAAGGAGATGATTGTGGACTACAGGAAAAAGAGGACCGAGCAAGCCCCTATTCTCAACGACGGGGCTGTAGTAGAGCAGGTTGAGAGCTTCAAGTTCCTTGGCGTCCACATCACCAACAAACTAACATGGTCCAAGCACACCAAGACAGTCTTGAAGATGGCATGACAAAACCTATTTCCCCTCAGGAGACAGAAAAGATTTGGCATGGGTCCTCAGATCCTCTAAAGGTTCTACAGCTGCACCATGGAGAGCAAATGTCTAGTAGCTTGTCCTCAGAAGGAATGTTTGGGGGAAATCACAGGGATATTGCATTAAAGGTCCGTGACCCCTAGATGGCGATGATTAACAGTAGAACACCAGGGCAGCAACCTGGGCCCGTTTTGTAAGCGTCTCAGTCTATTGGGGAAAGGGGAATACCTAGTCAGCTGTACAACTGAACGCATTCAACCGAAGTGTGTCTTCTGCATTTAACCCAACCCTTCTGAATGAAAAAGGTATATTTAACAATGCCTCAGAGTAGGAATGATGATCAAGTATCACTTTTGCCTTTCAGATTACAATGGATCAGATTATCATGGACAAGGGTAGAGGACCTGCTCCTAGATCCACACTCCAGCTCTGAGACTCTTGATAAATACTGGCACAGGGGTGTCAAAGTCATTTTTACTCAGATTACTATATTTCTGTTCCAGCTAATGCCAGCAGGGGAACATAGATGCGCATTGCGGGTAAAACGATGACAACCTCATGTCTGTGCGGTACAAAATAACCCACTGTAACACAATATACATTAAAGCAGTAACTCAACGAAAAATAAAATCGTCAACAGCACATTTTAAATACTGTATTCAACGAGGCTATATTGCAGGGGAGGTTGGTGAGAGGAACGGGCTGGAATGGAATGGAATGGAGTCAAACATGTGGTTTCCATATATTTGATGTTTTTGATACTGTTCCATTTATTCCATTCCAGCCATTACAATGAGCCCATCCTCCTATATCTCCTCCCACCAACCTCCTCTGGTTGAGAGCTGATGGCCACAAGATTGTGGGCCATATTCAATGCCCTACATTAGACTATTCATGGTCAAAGCTGGCAAACATGAGGATCAAGCAATGTGTGTTTGGACAAAATGTTTGCGTCTCATGGCGATCCAGCGTACCAGTACTTGCATTGAGTTTAAAATTGCATGGCTGCACATCTGCGTACTTTTGCTACGCATCGTTGTTTTGCATCTTACATTGCATGCATATGTAACTTAGGCTTTGAGAGATGTGAAGGCCAACAGATAGGATTATGTCTAGAATAAAAGAGCAGAAAGTGAATTTGACAAAGTAGCCTAGTGTTGGCCTAGGGAGTGTTCTGTGAAGAGAGAGCACTGTTCTATCAAAGTGGCTAAATGTGAAATGAGTTAGGCAGGGGGACTGTATTCAGGTCATCTGATGGAGGATGTCCTCAGTCTACACACACACACAGGGCTCTGTTGTCGGGCTCGGTCATCGCTGGGTTGAGGAGTCTCGTGACCGACGTTTGTCTTAGTTCTGCTCAATGAGTGTCCACACAAAGACTGGTTTCATTCATTGAGTATACAAAACATTAACAACACTCGCTCTTTCCATGACATAGACTGACTAGGTGAATCCAGGTGAAAGCTATGATTCCTTATTGATGTCACTATTCTACTTAAATCAGTGTAGATGAACGGGAGAAGACAGGTCAAATAAGGATTTTTAAGCCTTGAGAAAATTGAGACATTGATTGTGTATGTGTGCCATTCAGAGGGTGAATGGGCAAGACAACATATTTAAGTTCCTTTGATTGGGGTTTAGTAGTAGTTGCCAGGTGCACCGGTTTGTGTCAAGAACTGCAATGCTGCTGGGTTTTTCACACTCAACAGTTTCCTGTGTGTATCAAGAATGGTCCACCACCCAAATGGTCCATCCAGCCAACTTGACACAACGGTGGGAAGCATTGGAGTCAACATGGACCAGCATCCCTGTGGAACGCTTTCGACACCTTGTAGAGTCCATGCCTCGATGAATTGAGTCTGTTCTGAGGACAAAAGCGGGGTGCAACTCAATATTAGGAAGGTGTTCCTAATGTTTGGTATACTTAGTGTAGAGTGGACGTAACAGTAAATGTAAATCTGGGGCACTCAAATTAGTATGATATGTTACGTTTGGTATGGTTACATAAGACAGAAGGTTAACCTTTTACTGCAGTGGGCTAAATCAGGGTCACACACAGTGACATACACTTTGAAACAAAAGTATACACCTCACACACATGGTTATGGGCTTAAGAAAAAGAAGACACCTGTACCATGTCAGATATAGAGTTGACATTTTGAGTTTGCATCCCAATATGACACTTTATATACATCACCATCACGCCTATTCCCGCTAATCCCCTCTGGCGTTCGACGGCGCCGGTTTACTACCCACCGGTCCTGGCAACCATCATTACGCACACCTGTGCTTCATCATGAGGCCCACCTGGACTCCATTACCTCACTTATTACCTCCCCTTTATCTGGCACTCCCTTAGGATCTTTCCCCAGGCAGTATTGTTTCTGTGTTTCATGTCAATACACTATTCCTATGTTGTATCATTCTTTGTTATATTAAACTTACCACCTGCACCTGCTTCTCGACTCCCAGCGTCTGTTTCTACAGCATTAGTGGATTCTGGTGCTGCAGGGAACTTTACTGACCAGACTCTTGCCTCCTCTCTTAACATCACCTCATACCTGCTCTCCTCTCCTTTCCATGTTCAAGCCCTCAATAATCGGCCATTAGGTCCCGGGACCATCACACACATCACCGAACCACTCACCCTCACTGTGGAGTCCATCCATCAGGAGAACATTCCCTTCATCACCATCACCTCAGCCTCCCTTGGCTTCAAAGCCATAACCCCACCATCTCATGGTTGAGGATGAAAATCATCGACTGGGCACCCGAATGCCAAAGGGCCTGCTTTCCCATCCCCTTTGGTTCCACGTCAGTTGAGAGTCCTGTGGTTGCCCTTCAGCCCAACATCCCGAAGGTATACCAGGACCTGGGGAAGGTATTTTCCAAAATCTGCTCCACCTGTCTCCCTCCTCATTGCCCCTGGGACTTTGCCATCAACCTGCTTGCAGGCTTTGCGCCCCCACCCAGACGCATCTACCCTCTGTCGGTGGCTGAAACCAAGGTCATGGAGGAGCACATCCATGAGGTGCTCCAACAAGGTTTCATCCACACGTCCACTTCTGCAGGCTTCTTCTTCATGGCCAAGAAGGTTGGAGGGTTACCCATGTGTATTGATTACAAGAAGACTCAATGACATCACCACCAAGTACCGTTACCCTCTCCCATTGGTGCCATTGAACAGCTCCGTGTGGCCCGGTTCTTTACCAAATTGGACCTGCGGAATGCATACAATCTCATCCGCATCCGGGAGGGGGATAAATGGAAGACAGCTTTTAGCACAATGTCTGGTCACTACGAGTACTTGGTGATGCCATTTGGCTCCGTCAGTGTTTCAGGCATTCGTCAACGAGGTGTCCCGGGATATGCTAAGACGCCAGGTGGTCGTGTATATCAACGGCATCCTGGCTACCTTGGAGGATCACATCGCTCAAGTCCGAGTAGTGCTGGAACGCCTCCTGGCTAACCACCTGTTTGTCAAGGCTGAGAAGTACCAGTTTCATCAGGAGGCTGTCTCCTTCCTAGACTACCAAATCAGCCCGCAAGGAGTGAAGACGGACGTCAAGAAGGTAGATGCAGTCAGGTTATGGCCAGTCCCAACCACAATAAACGGGTTACAACGTTTTTTGTGGTTTGCGAAGTTCTAACGCCGTTTCCTCAGGAGCTTTAGCTCCATCGTCGCTCCTCTCTCCTCAAGGGTGGTCCCCAAAGGTTGGTGTGGAGTCCCGGTGTACTACCCACCGGTCTTCTTTAGCTCCATCACCGCTCCTCTCTCCTCAAGGGTGGTCCCCAAAGGTTGGTGTGGAGTCCCGGTGTACTACCCACCGGTCTTCTTTAGCTCCATCTCCATCTCCTCTCTCCTCAAGGGTGGTCCCCAAAGGTTGGTGTGGAGTCCCGGTGTACTACCCACCGGTCTTCTTTAGCTCCATCTCCATCTCCTCTCTCCTCAAGGGTGGTCCCCAAAGGTTGGTGTGGAGTCCCGGTGTAATACCCACTGGCCTTCTTTAGCTCCATCACCGCTCCTCTCTCCTCAAGGGTGGTCCCCAAAGGTTGGTGTGGAGTCCCGGTGTACTACCCACCGGTCCTGGCAACCATCATTACGCGCACCTGTGCTTCATCATGAGGCACACCTGGACTCCATTACCTCATTTATTACCTCCCCTTTATCTGGCACTCCCTTAGGTTCTTTCCCCAGGCAGTATTGCTTGTGTTTCATGTCAAGATGCTACTCCTGTGTTGTATTGTTCCATGTTTGTTATATTAAACTTACCACCTGCACCTGTTCTCGACTGCCAGTGTCTACGTTAGAAGACTGAAATATAAGAAAAATGTTTGACATAGAAAACACTGGATTTTTGTTGTAAAAAAAATAAAATAATAATAATTAATAATAATTCAAAACATTCCACCCATGAGACCAAAGAGGGTGCTTTGATCACTGACTGCAAGAAAGGGGTACGGCCAACACCACCTTGCCACATACTGCACATGAAACCCATTAACATTATGGTAATCCAGTGAATGTGTGGGGGGTTCACACACATGAATACATGAGCGGAAGGGTCACAAAGACAGAGTACAGATAATGGACTAAAGTGACCCAACTCCCTATGCCATTGTGTGTGTGTGTGTGTGTGTGTGTGTGTGTGTGTGTGTGTGTGTGTGTGTGTGTGTGTGTGTGTGTGTGCGTGCATGCGTGTGCGTGCATTTGTATACGTATATGCTTTCGAGGTAAACAACACAGAGGAGCACATCTGAACTTGAATTGAGACGCATATCACAGATAGCAGTGTGCGATTTCCATGAAAGTTTAGAGTTACAAGTGTGCTGATCTCGCGTTAGGCTTCGGCTCCAGTGTTAACCTAGCTGTGAAAAGAGGGTTCCATGGAGAGGTTGACTGCACGGACAAGGATGGGGCGTTGCTATGCTCTCCATGGGCAGCATAAGAGGATTTTCCGTCCTCGAGTCTGAGCAACTGTCACAAACACTCAGTCACCTGTTCCTGACCCCTTTCAGACACCAGGTCTCGAGTGGGAGAAAGGGGTGATGGGGAGATACCTCTTTCTCAGTGGAACCTGTTTCTTTCCCTTTCTCTTTCTCAGCCTCTTCCTCTGACATTGGTTTTTAAAAATGAAGAGAAGAGCCCATTTAAGAGATGTTTTCCCCATTGCAACTTTCTGTCAACATTATACAGTGCATTCAGAAAGTATTAAGATCCTTAGAATTTTTTCACATTTTGTTACATTACAGCCTTATTCTAAATGGATTAAATCATTTTTCCCTCATCAATCTACACACAATACCCATAATGACAAAGCGAAAACAGGTTTTAGAAAGGTTTGTAAATTTATAAAGAATAAAAAACAGAAATATCTTATTTACATAAATATTCATACCCTTGGCTATAAGACTTGATATTGAGCTCAGGTGCATCCTTTTTCCATTGATAATCCTTGAGATGTATCTACAACTTGATTGGAGTCCACCTGTGGTAAATTAAATTGATTGGACATGATTTGGAAAGGCACACACCTGTCTATATAAGGTCTCACAGTTGACCGTGCATGTCAGAGCAAATATCAAGCCATGAAATCGAAGGAATTGTCCGCAGAGCCCCCGAGACAGGATTGTGTCAAGGCACAGATCTGGGGAAGGATACCAAAAAATGTCTACAGCATTGAAGGTCCCCAAGAACACAGTGATCCTCCGTTATTCTTAAATGGAAGAAGTTTGGAACCACCAAGACTCTTCATAGAGCTGGCAACCTGGCCAAACTGACCAATTGGCGGAGAAGGGCCTTTGTCAGGGAAGTGACCAAGAACCCGATTGTCACTCTGACAGAGCTCCAGAGTTCCTCTGTGGAGATAGGAGAACTTTCCAGAAAGACAACCATCTCTGCAGCACTCCACCAATCAGGCCTTTATGGTAGAATGGCCAGACGGAAGCCACTCCTCAGTAAAAGGAACATGGAGTTTGCCAAAAGGCACCTAAAGACTCTCAGACCATGAGAAACAAGATTCTCTGGTCTGATGAAATCAAGATTGAACTCTTTGGCCTGAATGCCAAGCTTTACATCTGGAGGAAACCTGGCACCATCCCTACGGTAAAGCATGGTGGTGGCAGCATCATGCTGTGCAGATGTTTTTTAGCGGGAGGGACTGGGTAACAAGTCAGGATCGAGGGGAAAATGAACGCAAAGTACAGAGAGATCCTTGATGAAAACCTGCTCCAGACGGCTTAGGACCTCAGACTGGGGCGAAGGTTTACCTTCCAACAGGACAATGACCCTAAGCACATAGCCAAGACAACGCAGGAGTGGTTTCGGGACAAGTCTCTGAATGTCCTTGAGTGGCCCAACCAGAGCCCGATGTAGAGACTTGAACCCGATGTAACATCTCTGGAGAGACCTGAAAAAAGCTGTGCAGCGACGCTCCCCATCCAACCTGACAGATCTTGAGAGGATCTGCAGAGAAGAATGGGAGAAACTCCCTAAATACAGGTGTGCCAAGCTTGTAGCGTCATACCCAAGAAGACTGGAGGGAGTTTGCTTCAACAAAGTACTGAGTAAAGGGTCTGAATACTTATGTAAATGTGATAATTCAATTTTTTTTAGCAAACATTTCTAACATGCTGTTTTTGCTTTGCAATTATGGGGTATTGTGTGTAGGGAGAAAAAATGTGAATCCATTTCAGAATAAGGCTGTAACGTAACAAATGTGGAAAAAATCAAGGGGTCTGAATACTTTCTGAATGCACGGTATGTGGGGCCCATGCTGGAATTGAACCCACTACCTTGGTTGTTGCTATAGCTAGCTCCATGCTCCAGTCAAATGAGCCTTTAACATTCTATTTTGTAAGCTTGCAAAACCCTGTCTGGAAGATGTTAAGAGTACAAGACTGTCCTATTTAAAGGTACATCCACACACAGTTTTTGGGAGCAGAATGGTTTGTACTGTGCATATACTGTAGATTGTACTGAACATTTGAGGAGTATTTCAGGGGCTATGTAAGAAGCTGTCACCCTTGTGTTAGCTACACTCTCTCCTGTGGTGCAGTGTGAGCACTGTTTGTACCTCCCTGAACCTGTCTGTGCCCAAGGCAAGCCAGGCATCCTCCTCAAGGCCATACTTTGGTACTATCTCAAGCAGTTTGTGGAATTATTTGATATTACTGTGGGTTTGTCCCACGGCCACACACACACAGACACACACGCACATTTGCAACAGTGCTCGTCTGTTTGGAGTATGTTTAAGTGCCCTCTCTGCCTCCTGCATGTATCTCCTGCCCACTGTATTCTAATTCCCCAATCCTCTTTGTGAAAGCGACGTGTGCCACTGACAGAAAACAGGGTTAAGCTGTACACAGAGAGATTCATAGAGCAGCACTCGACTGGACAAAAACACACTGAGTATCCCATTCTGCTTCTCCTCTATCCCTGCAGGCATTATCTTTTTTTCTTTCTATCCACCTCTCCCTCCCTCTATTAGTCTGGGCCATTTCTCTCTGCCATCTCACTCCTCCCATTACCACCACAATTTCCCTTCAGTCAGTGAGTATTAGTTCTCTCACAGGGGCAAGGGCAACGTTGGGACGGCAACGACTCCACGACGACAAGCCTCTCCGGCATCATTTCCACGACGACGCCATCTCGGCAGGTGCATTACCACGGTGACACCCTCTCCTGACACGCCTAGCGGACACTGTGGGTTGGTTTGCAGGTGCACCCTGAGCAGAGACGGGGGAGGGAGGGACATAACTACCTTCTCTCTCTCTCTCTCTCTCTCTCGCTCTCTCATATCTCTCTCTCATTTTTTGTATCTGACCTGGGATTCGAAAACAAAGTTGACGGTAAAGACAACACTGGAGCTATGAGACCAAGATAAGAATGTGTTGAACCAGAAAACGTGTTGTGTCTCTCACAAGTAGCTCTGTTTTTCAAACTCAGGTCCTCAGCTCCTTTGACTCGTCTGGTTGGTTGGCTGAGATCGTTCTAATTCGTTCTGTTCTGTGGGAATTGTTTTGAGCTGGTAGCCCGGTTCAGGGACACCCAGTCCCTACGTGACTTGAGTCCACTTGAGGGACGTCACCCACAGAAGGGTCAGAGGGCGACGGTGAGGTCACCGACCAGAGTGAGAGACTGGAGCAAGAGAGCTTGGCAATTGGAGCCAACATGGAGGGGTACGGTTACGAACACTTTGGGGTGGATGGAGAGCGGGCCAGCCACCAGATGGACTACCGGAGGATCGTAGGGGACACAGAGCTACCCCGTCCCAGCTCCAACCCCTCACCCCAAGACGCGGAGCACCTCTTCCGCCTCAGCCCCCATGGGCATGGGCATGGGCACGGGCATGAGACGGCCGCACAGCGATACAGCGCCACCCGCATCCAAGCTGGCTTTGGCCCCGAGAGGTGAGTCGGGCAAAGCAAGATTATGGTTAAAGATGTACTAGAGTATTACTTAGTGAAATAAACTGGCATCCATTTGAAAAGAACAACATATTAGTGAAGGGCCAGGCAAAGAAGATTTTTAGATACTTGCTGAAATGTAGAATAGTTTACTAGCGTAGCAACTCTGGAGCTGACTCATGTTGAAATGCAACCTGAGTTGGAGTTGCATCACAGGGGGTTGGTGGCACCTAATTGGGGAGGACGGGCTCATGGTATTGGCTTGAGCCAATGGTATCAATACTTATCAAACACATGGTTTTAATGTGTCTAATGCCATTCCATTTACTCCCTTCCAGCCATTATTATGAGCTGTCCTGCCCTCAGCACCTTCCTGTGAGTTTCACCCCGTTTTGCCCTCAGAACAGTCTCAATTGGTCGGGGCATGGACAAGGTGTGGAAAGCGTTCCAAAGGGAAGCTGGCCCATGTTGACTCCAATGCTTCCCACAGTCAAATTGGTTGGATGTCCTTTGTGTGGTGGACCATTCTTGATACACACTGGAAACTGTTGAGCATAAAATACCCAGCAGCATTGCACTTCTTGAGACACTCAAACCGGTGGCCTCGCACCTACTAGCATACCCTGTTCAAAGGTACTTAAATATTTTGTCTTGCCCATTCACAATGGCACACACACACAATCAATGTCTCAATGCTTAGAAATCCTTCTTTAACCTGTCTCCTCCCCTTCATCTACACTGATTGAAGTGGATGTAATAAGTGACATCAATAAGGGCTTTCACCTGGATTCACCTGGTCAGTCTATGTCATGGAAAGAGCAGGTGTTTCTAATTTGTTGTATATTCAGTGTATATTTGACTAGTGAGCATTCAAGCTGTAGCATTAGTTCCTCCCACTTCTTTTGACTACTTTTCATTACTCTGCTTTCACCATGGTTACAATATGTAAATACAGCCCATTGAGTAGTATCAGTTTACACTGCCACATAGCCCTGTGTTTAGCCTGGCTTGTAAATAACCTTGAAGTTAAATCTCCTTGTTAGCCCATAATGAAGCTCTAGGACGCCTGTGTCTTATATGGTTTATGGCGAGTCATTCTGAGGGTGGCCCCTAAACACATTGAAAAGCTATGATTCAGTGGCGTAATCTGATGCCAAAACAACAGAAACTGCCTCAAGGCTATTTTTGGAGTGGCAGGTCCCCCTTATGCCTTGCAGCTAGGGCAGCAGGTGGAGAGCTTAATGGGATCGGGTTTGAATCAATGCTTGAAAGAGCCACCGGGTGTGCATAGAGGAATCTCTGACCCATATTGTGGGTGACCCACATTTAAAGCAATGAACTCAAGCACAGACACAGTACCCGCCAGATCACCTTGGTACTTGTCAAGGCTGGGAAGGCCCTCTGTGTTTTGCTTAGTACTGGAAGAGGGGCTCCTGGTATAGTGCCACACAGGGAGTAGACCAAGGGACAATATACATCCCCATGATAAATGTACTTGGGGCGAATTCTGTTTTAATGCAGGGTGGATCACTAGTCACCATTACAAATGCATTTGGTTTTATTTGCTCTGAATATCTGTGTGTTGGTTGAGTGCACACAGCGACTGCAGTCCCACTCCATTTCATGCACAGGATCAAGGGTGCATGGGTTAGAATTCCCCACTCTCCAGAAAACGATGGTGACAAGGAAGAACAAAATTCAAATTTATCGCGACATTGCTTGCGTGATGGTAGGTTGCAATTGTTTGTCAGTGACTACCGTCAGCCACTGATGGTATTGACAGCAGTGAGCTGTCCGTCCTCCATTTTACAAAGGTGTGTGCTTGTGAGGGAGGTCTACTTCATCTGTCTGTGTATGTCTGTGTACGTGTGTGTGTGTGCTCCTCTTCCCAACCCTGAACCATCACAGACATGGGCGTTTTGTACGCAGTGCTTGTGGATTCACAGGTCAACATACAGCCAAGCCTAAATAATTCAGTCTGATTCTCTCAAATCCGTCAGCTTCAACGCCAATGGTCTATTGACTTTTGTGCTTTTATTATCTGAATGGTCTCGACAGATGATAAAGGAGGGGGCCATTCTCTCTTTCTGTTTTAGTCTGTTCTGTATTTGAAAGTGAAAGTCATAGGCCATGATATACAAGATCAGAAGGAGAAAATTAGGGTAAATTCCGTCAATGTGTAGCCTCATCTACTGTAAATGTGTAAAATGTGATCTAGGCTGTTTAAGCAGGTATGTAGCCTGGCTGGCTCTACTGGTCAGTTGAGGTCAATCTAGACTAGAAAATGCCACTGTCATCCGTATAATTGGTTACTAGTAACTGGTTGCATGTGACTTGTAAATATGACAGTGGTGCTGTTCAGTTAATACCTCCAAACGTTGCACCTCACTGAACCATCTGAGAATAGTGGATTTGTGGGTTTTGTCAAAATACAAAAGTCACTTTAGATTGATAAGTAGATAAGCATTATAAAAGTTGATTTCTACACATTTGAATGATTTATGATTCTTGATTGATCCAAAAACGGATGGTAGGAGGGCTGTTTATGTGGTTATATGTGGGTTATAAAATGATAATATATGGACATTGGCACTGCCAGAATATAGTGCCCATTTCCCTGTAGCCTAAATGCATGATTTTCTCCTCCAAAAGATGTATGGTCTGCACTCTGCATATTAGGTATATTACATAAATTACAAAGACATAATCTCACTAACCTGTAAAGTCTGTGATTGAGTTGGGATTTTACCCTCATGTTTTCGTATTCAATGAGCGCCCCACGTGGGAGGAGAGGGGATGTGACGCATCCATTTTCGACGCTTCTGCGAAAATATTCTTCTTCTTATTAACGCGGATACACTAACAGCGACAGGCAATCAAATTTGGACCAGCCTCGCATCATCACTTGAGTTTGTAGTAGGGGAATTAATTGTGGGTTGGTTACCTCCACAATAGAGAAAGCACACATTGCTTCCGCTCATTTTGGACTTGCTAGCTAGCTACAGCTGGAAAGTTCGCATTTCCGAACACCTTCAACGTGGTCAGCTTCAAGAGGTAGAAAACGGTCTGGAACTGATTTTTTTGTTTCACATTTTCTTAACGTAGCTAACATTAGGTAACTGTAAGTAAGACTAAGAACGTGGTGAGGTGGCTAATTGCATAGAATACAGAGCATCTCCAGTAATGAGTTGAAACATGTTAGTTAGCTTGCTAGCCGGCTACCGCTAGCTGACACATGCTCCTGCTGAATAACGCACTGATCATTTTGACCTGCGTGGCAAGAAATTAGATGGCTAATTTATAGTGCAGCTTTGGTGATAAAATACATTGCAAACGATATGTTAAATACATCATATGATGGATGGAAATCTATAAGTACTTAGGCTGCGGACAGTTTGCTAGATTCGTCATTAATCGTTAATATAGCCATGTTTTATTCTCCCTGCATGTATTTTGTGCTCAAGTTATTGTAACCATTGTTAGGTACTCAGCTGTACAGTAGCCAGATAACGGTTGTAAGTGCTAGCTAACTACTGTAGCTAGCTACGGTATTGACAGGCATTGCTCACAGTTGCCTTTCAGCAGCTATCCAGAACACTGTAGGTAGTCTGGATAAATATGTGCTTGAAGGAAACGTTTTTGCTGAACAGATCATTGTTTAACATGACTTATTAGCTCATAGTGTCGCTTGATGGCTGTTTTGTTTGCATGGACAGCCACCACAAGCAATAAAGATAAAGATGTGCTCTATTTTCCTGGTGTTTATCCAGTAAATTGTACTATATATATATATATCAAACATTAAAAAATGTAAAGCCACGTGTTTTATTTAACGTTAGTGCTGCTGCTATTTTTGGCATGTATATTTACACAACCGTGCATGAAAGGGTTAATTTCGTGAGGCTATATTTTGCCAGCATGCCCCCTCTAATAGAAAGGTTTCTTATAGATGTTAGTGTGTCATCCACATTTTGAAAACGTATTGTCGTTAGGGCGCAGCGATCTGGGTTTGTAAGTTCGGCTAGGTTTCAGTTTGACTATTTAGAAGTCATGATTTCAGGTTCGATAATAACAACACATAATGAAACTGTGAATAAAATGTCCATGATGGTAGTGGCTGCTTATCACTTAACCATTTATTTACATTATTTTACTTCAATACAATATTTCAGTTTGGTATATTACATTTGTTTTATTTGATGACTATTTCATTTCAAGTCATCTCATCTCTATAGAGCTGCTGTCTGACAAAATCACCATTTTAGTATTTCTTCAAAGGCATACTTTTTTGACTGCTGACTACCAACTGTCAATTTCAGGTAGAGATACTTTTGTGTATGTGGACACACCTTCAAATTAGTCGATTCGGCTATTTTATCCACACCCGTTGTTGAGAGGTGTATAAAATCGAGCACGCAGCCAAAGCAATCTCAATAGACAAACATTGGCAGTAGAATGGCCTTATTGAAGAGCTCGGTGACTTTCAACGTGGCACCTTCATAGGATGCCACCTTTCCAATAAGGCAGTTACATTTCTGCCTTGCTAGAGCTGCCCCGGTCATCTGTAAATGCTGTTATTGTGAAGTGGAAACGCCTGGGGGCAAAAACAGATCAGCCACGAAGTGGTAGGCCACACAAGAACACAAAGCAGGAGTGCTGAAGCGCATAATGTGTAAACATTCTGTCCTCGGTTGCAACACTCACTACCAAGTTCCAAACTACCTCTGGAAGCAATGTTAGCACAATAACTGTTTGTCTGGAGCTTCATGAAATGGGTTTCCATGGCCGAGTAGCCGCACACAAGCCCACGATCACCATGCTCAATGTCAAGCGTTGGCTGGAGTGGTGTTAAGCTTGCTGCCATTGGACTCTGGAATGATGAATCATGCTTCACCATCTGGCAGTCCGACGAATCTGGGTTTGGCGGATGCCAGTAGAACGCTACCTTCCTGAATGTATAGTGCCAACTGTTAAGTTTGGAGGATGAATAATGGTCTGGGGCTGTTTTTCATGAGTGGAGGCTGTTGTAGCAGCAATGTGTGCGTATTAATGCCCATGATTTTGGAATCAGGTGTCCACATACTTTTGGTTGTGTAGTGTACCTCGGGAAGCAACTGTTCTCCTTTCAAACGAGCATTCTTATCTCTTTAATGTAGCAAGCTAAAATAAACACAGATGGACAAGTAGGCATGCAATAGATTATGGTCGTTATAGGTAAATACCACGTTTTCCATGCTAAACTATGTAGAATATTGGCCTTTTGGAAACTACAACTCCCTACTACATCGAACAGTTCGGGCTTGATATCATTTGTCTCTAGAGAAACTGCGCAATATGCGCATTGATATCACAGAAGAAACCTGAACAAAATGCCTTGTTAAAAAAATGTAATAATACAATAACAACAAAACACCAGCGTTTCGAGTTAATCACTCAGCACTAATAGTCATTCACAGGCGCAAAGCGTCGTCACCTTTTAACCCTTCATCTATGGATGGCTAATTATATTTGAAAATGCATCGAATGCTACAATCTAATGCCTGCTTGTCATCCTTTTCATTTGACAGCATGGCTGATTACCTGATCAGTGGTGGTACGGGCTATGTCCCAGAAGACGGACTCTCCGCACAACAGCTTTTCTCCGTTGGAGACGGCCTCACCTACAAGTAAGTTCAGTTCAACCACAATACAAATGCCAAATAGAACCGTATTGTGCAAGTACGCTCTCGAACTGTCCAAACCTAAGCGCAAGCGATGATGGACGATATGCGGGCGGCGCTTTGTAATGATGGCCAACACGTTTTGAATCGCAGATCTGCTCAACAACAGTCTGTTGTCGCTGATGGTCAAACGGCAGAAGAGCTATGCTCTAAAGGCGACGGGTTGACTTACAAGTGAGTAAAACGGTTGACTTTTCAACCATTTTGACACTATATACACTATACTGTAAAAACCTATTGTCTCCAAACGATGAGTTCATATAGGGGAAGCAAATGATTGTCCCATTAAAAATAGATTTGAATCAATAAAGTAACTTGTTGATGAATTTGGCAGAAGTAAACAGCACATTCGCCACCAATTGTATTTTAATTTTTAGCTGGCTGAGAAAAACACTGATCTGTACAGATGAATGAGTAGGACAGGGGTGGTGGGGGTTGATTGCTTATTAACCTGATCTGTACAGATGAATGAGTAGGACAGGGGTGGTGGGGGTTGATTGCTTATTAACCTGATCTGTACAGATGAATGAGTTGGACAGGGGTGGTGGGGGTTGATTGCTTATTAACCTGATCTGTACAGATGAATGAGTAGGACAGGGGTGGTGGGGGTTGATTGCTTATTAACCTGATCTGTACAGATGAATGAGTAGGACAGGGGTGGTGGGGGTTGATTGCTTATTAACCTGATCTGTACAGATGAATGAGTAGGACAGGGGTGGTGGGGGTTGATTGCTTATTAACCTGATCTGTACAGATGAATGAGTAGGACAGGGGTGGTGGGGGTTGATTGCTTATTAACCTGATCTGTACAGATGAATGAGTAGGACAGGGGTGGTGGGGGTTGATTGCTTATTAACCTGATCTGTACAGATGAATGAGTTGGACAGGGGTGGTGGGGGTTGATTGCTTATTAACCTGATCTGTACAGATGAATGAGTAGGACAGGGGTGGTGGGGGTTGATTGCTTATTAACCTGATCTGTACAGATGAATGAGTAGGACAGGGGTGGTGGGGGTTGATTGCTTATTAACCTGATCTGTACAGATGAATGAGTAGGACAGGGGTGGTGGGGGTTGATTGCTTATTAACCTGATCTGTACAGATGAATGAGTAGGACAGGGGTGGTGGGGGTTGATTGCTTATTAACCTGATCTGTACAGATGAATGAGTAGGACAGGGGTGGTGGGGGTTGATTGCTTATTAACCTGATCTGTACAGATGAATGAGTAGGACAGGGGTGGTGGGGGTTGATTGCTTATTAACCTGATCTGTACAGATGAATGAGTAGGACAGGGGTGGTGGGGGTTGATTGCTTATTAACCTGATCTGTACAGATGAATGAGTTGGACAGGGGTGGTGGGGGTTGATTGCTTATTAACCTGATCTGTACAGATGAATGAGTAGGACAGGGGTGGTGGGGGTTGATTGCTTATTAACCTGATCTGTACAGATGAATGAGTAGGACAGGGGTGGTGGGGGTTGATTGCTTATTAACCTGATCTGTACAGATGAATGAGTAGGACAGGGGTGGTGGGGGTTGATTGCTTATTAACCTGATCTGTACAGATGAATGAGTAGGACAGGGGTGGTGGGGGTTGATTGCTTATTAACCTGATCTGTACAGATGAATGAGTAGGACAGGGGTGGTGGGGGTGGATTGTTTATTAACCTGATCTGTACAGATGAATGAGTAGGACAGGGGTGGTGGGGGTTGATTGCTTATTAACCTGATCTGTACAGATTAATGAGTAGGACAGGGGTGGTGGGGGTTGATTGCTTATTAACCTGATCTGTACAGATGAATGAGTAGGACGGGTGGTGGGGGATGATTGCTTATTAACCTGATCTGTACAGATGAATGAGTAGGACAGGGGTGGTGGGGGTTGATTGCTTATTAACCTGATCTGTACCATAGGATGATATTTGCTTCCGGTAATGATATGACTGCATCTTTAACTGCTCTGAAGAATCATAGTGCATGAACTGCTATTTGATTCTTTGAGACATTCAATCACTATCTAATCTATCTAGTAATGACATCTGACTGCACTCATATCCTAAGGCCCTTTATCTGCTCATTTCATATTCACTTGTTTTTACTTTCACTGAATAACCCTCAATCCACTTTCACTCTGTTTAAAACTAACTTGATTTCAACAAACGAAGCATTGGGCTGCCCCAATATGACAGACGGTCATTGCATTGGTATGTTGCCACAGCAAGCTACTTCACTAATTTCACCCCTGTGCCCAAGACTGTTGCCCAAAACTCTGTGCAGCGTTTTGCTTCTTGGACATACCTCTGGCTAGAGGACTTGACAAAAATGACTATCTGCTATAAAATGCTTCCAACACCTACTTAAAGGTAACATTAAAGGTTAAAATAGAGTAACATTCACGTCCTTGTGTTGATGTTGTAGCCTATGTCTTCTGACTATATGTGGCTCCGTCCCAAATGGTACCCTGTCCCCTACAAAGTGCATTACTTTTGACTATAGGGAATAGGGTGCCATTTAGTACGGAACCTATGTTACAGATTAAATGGATACCGTAGGGCCTCCCAAGTGGTGCAGCAGTGCTCTGTCGAGCCGGGCGCTTGCAAGCTGACACGGTAGCCAGTTGGACGGTCTTTCCTCCGACTCATTGGTGCAGCTGGCTTCCGGGTTAAGCGAGCAGTGTGTCAAGAAGCAGTGCGGCTTGGCTGGGTTGTGTTTCAGAGGACGCATGGCTCTTGACCTTCGCCTAAACAGAGTCCGTAGGGGAGTTGGGGAATTGTACAAGACTGTAACTGCCAATGAAATATCATGAAATTGAGGGGGGGGGGGAGCGGGTAAAACTTTCAAAAAATCTATATATATTCATTCTAAACCGATTATGTGGCGTTTGTGAGAAAAACAATATTTATACAACAAGCAGGTACAACTCAACCATTTTGTTTCTTACAGTTTAACACTAATTGCTGCTGTAAGTTGCTCTGGATAAGAGCGTCTGCTAAATGACTAAATGTTATGGTTCAGACTTAACTACATCCACACAATAAGTGTATTCACTATTTACATTACACATTTGAATGGAGAGTTAGTCCCAGTTCACAGGGGTTAATTGATTAGGCAGTGTGTGTGATACCGGCGCGTCCCTCCACTCCTTAATGAAGCACGTCCTGCTTAAATTCAAGGCAGAGCACATGACTAGCCCGAGGTACTGTCATGTGAGCGTCTCGGGGGACGACATCAGAGGACGTGAGGATGCCCTCCTTTTCACCACATCTGGGCCCGTATTACCTGTATCATACAGCTGTGTCTCCACCATGGCAACCACAGACAACTGCCTCACAAACATGGCAACCACAGACAACTGCCTCACAAACATGGCAACCCAGGGCGGTAGCGACAGTGGCTCATTCTCAATTCATCTTTCCCTATCTCCTCGGCTCCTTTTTAACCCTATTAAAGGAGAGGGTCTAAAGTCACTCCCCTCTGACTTTCTTCTCCAATGTATTTTGAGAGGGAGAGGGGATGCAAGGAGTCGAAGGCATAAATTGAGAAAGCCAGATGTATTCTCACTGGCTCTAAGGCCTACTGGCTTTGAGGTGTTTGCTTACCTGTTGTTGCAGCTGTAATCCGGCAGGCTTACTGTCCACACAAACACGCTGGAGCTGAATATACGCTCCCTTATGAAAGTGTTCGCCAGGGTGAGCTGAGATGTTCTGTCAGGGTCTCAAGACCATTTCACCAAGCTGGATCAGGGTGAGCTGAGATGTTCTGTCAGGGTCTCAAGACCATTTCACCAAGCTGGATCAGGGTGAGTTGAGATGCTCTGTCAGGGTCTCAAGACCATTTCACCAAGCTGGATCAGGGTGAGCTGAGATGCCCTGTCAGGGTCTCAAGACCATTTCACCAAGCTGGTTCAGGGTGAGCTGAGATGCTCTGTCAGGGTCTCAAGACCATTTCACCAAGCTGGATCAATATTCTTTCAGCAACTCAACATTTTCTAGTACAGCAGACGATTCTGCTGCATGTTATTATCATATATTACCCCTGTCATAAAAAATTTGTCAATGCAGTCATTTTCTGTCAGGCTTCATGGGATGATTCCATGATGATGTCTTATGATCACAGCCACCTAATCATCCTCGGCTTCTAATTAGCCCCATTCAAACCCCTCATCTCTCCAACGCAATTCTCCCCCGGGACATTGGTGTAGAAGACAATGTATTCTCAATCCACTTACGTGGCAAAGGGACGAGAAATGAAAAGATTACAATCGTGACATAATTCTACATGTGTAGTGCACTGCCGTTGCAGAAGTGTAGAACCACGTTATGAAGTAGTGCTATCCAGGCTTGTGTCAAATTGTCTGCATGAAATGAAGATAAATCAAGTCACACCCAGCATTACTAGGGCCCGAAGCGGTTTTAATAACAGAACTGTCAGGCAATAGATATTTAAACATTAATAGTATGCAAGACTAGACAGGTAAGTGCACTCTAAATCAGACCTACCCACTTTCTCTACTTAGTGGTTGAATGGTCATATCCGTTTGGCTCATGCTGGTTAGGGGTTGGCCTGACTAGTGAGAGCTGATCCAGAACCAGTGGAGGTTTGTGGCTTCCTTAAATACTGGCAGATGTTTTCCCCTCTGCCTCCCTGTCCCAGACTGTGTTGATGTTTGTGAGGTGTCTGGCGGTTGCAGCCGGACCCCTCCCTGTCCCGTTTGGTAGACATATTTTAGGCCCCATCTTTTCACCCACACAGGCGGAGGAGAGAGAGGAATGGTCTGACGGATGATAAAGGCCAGGGGGCCATTTTCTCTCTCTCTCTCTCTCGCTCGCTCCTCCCGTTCTATCTGATTTAGAGCCCATTCTCTCCTGCTCTCCTCCCTCTTATTCTGGTTTTCACTTTTTCCCCCCATCTCTCTCTCTCAGACAAAGATTCACTTATTCGTCTCTCCCTCTCTGTCCAGTCTGTCTGTTTTCACACCCATCTGCCAAACCACCAGATCCACCTATCTGTGAAAAACACATCATCCTTATTTTTCCCTCTGTCTCATGCTCTCTACCGCTTTCTCTCTGCCTGCCATTGTGTTCATACAGTCTAAGAAATGAAGTTGAACCCCAGATGCTTTTGTCAAGCACTGGACTAACAGGGTGAGACAGTGTTTCTCTTTAGACTAGAGTACAAGGCAAAGGGAAGGGGCAGCTTGATCAGCGATCACTAGAGGGCGAACTTATGAACGTACAATTTTTGGGATCAAGACATTTTCTATTAGTTCTTAACACAAACTCACTTGTAGTTTAGTTTATTCAAATGTATACAACAGGCAACTTTCGGGTGAGACTCCTCAACCATTGCGAGAACTAGTTTTCCCTATATCGTTACCAGGCTCGGTCGAAGTGGCAGTTCTAGGGGCTAATTTGCACATATTCCCCTTTTGGCTTTCAACACTTCCTGCTTTGGACCCAACTCCAACATGGTGGAGGTACTTGTAAACGTTGAAATTGGGTGGGGTGAGGTTGAGGGGTTTATAATAGGCCACTTCTGACCCACTGTCACCAGTTGGCTGGCAGTTGCATTGCACTGTACTATGAATCTTGTAGTCCTCTTGTCTTAAGCCATCTTTCTTTAGTCATGACAACCTGTGAACCTTGACCCCTGACCTTTTGCTCTGTCTGTCTTTCAGCGACTTCCTGATTCTGCCGGGCTTCATTGATTTTACCTCAGACGATGTGGTGAGTAGTCCTCTCTTCTCAGACTGTCAAGACCTTCCAGAAAGCTAAGACAATTCAATATAGGTTTTGAGCTACAGACTACCCTTCGACCTAGCTTCAGCCTACTGTTCTGTTCATGGGCTCAATTCCACTTTGTTCTGAGACCCTCTTCCCTAGCCCATTCCTCTTAAGTGTTCAGAGTGATGGGGTAGAGTAATGGGATAGAGTAATGGGTAGGTACAAGCCATACGATGAAGGCTGCTCTTAGGCTGTTGAACTGGTTAGTGTCCTCCAGTTTTACATTTTTTTCTTCATATAACCTTTATATAACTAGGCAAGTCAGTTAAGAACAAATTCTTATTTACAATGATGGCCTACCTGGGAACAGTGGGTTAACTGCCTTGTTCAGGGGCAGAACTACTAAATATTTTTTTTTTAAACGACACATTTTTACCTTGTCAGCTCAGGGATTCGATCCAGCAACCTTTCGGTTACTGGCCCAACGCTCTAACCACAAGGCTACCTGCTGGTTACTGGCCCTACACTCTAACCACTAGGCTGCCTGCTGGTTACTGGCCCAACGCTCTAACCACAAGGCTACCTGCTGGTTACTGGCCCTACACTCTAACCACTAGGCTGCCTGCTGGTTACTGGCCCTACACTCTAACCACTAGGCTGCCTGCTGGTTACTGGCCCAACGCTCTAACCACAAGGCTACCTGCTGGTTACTGGCCCAATGCTCTAACCACTAGGCTGCCTGCTGGTTACTGGCCCAAAAGCTCTAACCACTAGGCTACCTGCTGGTTACTGGCCCTACACTCTAACCACTAGGCTGCCTGCTGGTTACTGGCCCAACGCTCTAACCACAAGGCTACCTGCTGGTTACTGGCCCAATGCTCTAACCACTAGGCTACCTGCTGGTTACTGGCCCAACGCTCTATCCACTAGGCTACCTGCTGGTTACTGGCCCAACGTTCTAACCACTAGGCTACTTGCCGCCCCTACGCTCTAACCACTAGGCTACCTGCCGCCCCTACGCTCTAACCACTAGGCTACCTGCCGCTCCAGACTGGTCCTTCCAGATCTCTGAAAACTACAGGGATAATGACTATGGGTGCACCAAGTGGGAGCAGTATTGCTTCCTACACATTCCTTATTATTTCAGCAGACACTCCTTGCCAGAGCCACTTTTGAAACCAAAGCCTCTTTACAGTATGCTGTGTCCACACAGATGCACAAACAACCCTCTGCATTCAAAGCCAAAACCTCATTCTGTAATTGCAGCTTTTCCAAAAATAATTATTCGCTCTCCGCTTCCTTCGTCATCCCTAACCTCCTAGCCACCCTATTTTTACCAAGATGGCCTCCCACGTCTGGTCTCTCTGTCTTTCTGTCTCTCTCTGTTTACGGTTGTGCCTGGTTGTTTGGTTGCTCACTCTTCTCTCAGGGGATGATGTGAGCGTTAATCTCAGGCTTTATGTGAAATCCCCCTGCCCTTCTTTCTCGTCCATCAGGAGTTTTTAATCTAATTGATATCTCTAATCTCCTTTTTTGTCCAGACTAGAACACAGCTCTTGTTGCTGTGGAAGGTGCCTGTCTGCGTTGTTGCCGTGGCGTTGTGGGTAGTCTCCGTAGGGTTGTAACCTGGTCTATTTTCTTGACGGTGGAGTCAGTCTCTGGTAACTTGGACAAGCCTGTGTTTGTCTGTCTCAACTGTGAATAGTTCATGCAATAATATTTGTTTAGACTAGTTTAAAATAGACCCCCCCCACCCTCTTCCACACAGGGATGTTTTATAAGTGTGAGGTGGGCTTCTGTCTGGTGTTTTAATGGGGAAATAATTGCTGGTCACACCATGTGCAGATGGGGTCTCTCAATTTTAAAGGTTAGTAGAATTTGGCAGGGTGGTGCAGTTGAGCTAACAAAATGGCTGCCAGTGTCCAGCCTTTTTCTTCACCCCCCCATTTCAGAAACACAATAGTTGGTATGGTAGTTTACATTTGCCAAAAATGAGGGAGGACAGCTCTTGATGTCATAAAATGCACACTCTGGTTTTCTCATGGTTTTCTCATGCCATGTTTTCCCTCCCAGCTGAGAAGACTGTGGAAGTGGCCGTGATTGTTTTATTTTAGAAAAGAGAACTTTCCCAGTGTGTTGGCAGATAGTTTCTAACAAGGTCACGGCCTGATTGTGCAAAAACGTCTCCAGAAAGACTTGGGTCCCCTCAGTCACATGCATCAGTTTAGTCAAAGCAACATCGGTCTTGTCTCTCTGATGACAGGTTTGTACATTTATTTATTATTTTTTTTTAAAACATTTATTTAACTAGGCAAGTTAGTTAAGAACAAATTCTTATTTACAGTGACGACCTAGCCCGGATGATGCTGGGCCAATTGTGCGCTGTCCTATGGGACTCCCAATCACGGTCGGATGTGATGCAGCCTGGATTCGAACCAGGGACTGCAGTAATGCCTCTTGCACTGAGATGCAGTGCCTTACACCGCTGCGTCACTCAGGAGCCCAGATAATTTACATTTAGGCCAGATGGCGATGTCTGCTTTCCAGTTGCATGTTCTTTACTTTCTGTTGCAACTCTTGTCTGAGACTTTGAGACTCATCGTCCTGTCAGCCATTGAAAGCATGCTTGAGAAACGTGACCAAAAGCTGCCATTTTCCTTAGGCCAATCCACATAGGACAAACTTTCTTGTTGGAGCATGTCTGCCCCCTAGTGGACAACTGAGAAAGCAACCTTTACCATTACAAGCAATGATGGTCACCACCCGCCAACCTCTGTTTTACTCTACTGCTACTCTCTGTTCAACATATATGCATAGTCACTTTAACCATGTCTACATATACATACTACCTCAATCAGCCTGACTAATCGATGTCTGTATGTAGCCTCGCTACTTTTATAGCCTCACTACTGTATATAGCCTGTCTTTTTACTGTTTTATTTATTTACCTACCTATTGTTCACCTAATACCTTTTTTGCACTATTGGTTAGAGCTTGTAAGTAAGCATTTCACTGTAAGGTCTACCTACACCTGTTGTATTCAGCACACGTGACAAATAAACTTTGATTTGATTTAATATTATCTAGTGTGCAGAGTGACTGATTTCCTAAACATGTTGTGGGTTATTCAGCCAAGATGTCCTCCTTACTTTCTCCACCAGGACCTGACCTCTGCCCTGACCAGGAAGATCACCCTGAAGACGCCTCTCATCTCCTCCCCCATGGACACAGTCACAGAGTCATCGATGGCCATCGCCATGGCGGTGAGACCTTGCAGCCTGACATGCGAGCCAGTAAAAAATATATATATGTGTGTCCTCTATGCTAGAAATTACTGTGCGCTTTCCACATCTGCCCCAATCGAAGTGTTTTGTGTTGCTGGGGGGAAACGTACCATAAACAGTATTCCGTCTCCCAAAAGGGTTTTGTGTTGCTGGGGGGAACATACCATAAACAGTATTCCGTCTCCCAAAAGTGTTTTGTGTTGCTGGGGGGAAACGTACCATAAACAGTATTCCTTCTCCCAAAAGGGTTTTGTGTTGCTGGGGGGAAACGTACCATAAACAGTATTCCGGCTCCCAAAAGGGTTTTGTGTTGCTGGGGGGAAACGTACCATAAACAGTATTCCTTCTCCCAAAAGGGTTTTGTGTTGCTGGGGGGAAACGTACCATAAACAGTATTCCTTCTCCCAAAAGGGTTTTGTGTTGCTGGGGGGAAACGTACCATAAACAGTATTCCTTCTCCCAAAAGGGTTTTGTGTTGCTGGGGGGAAACGTACCATAAACAGTATTCCTTCTCCCAAAAGGGTTTTGTGTTGCTGGGGGGAAACGTACCATAAACAGTATTCCGTCTCCCAAAAGGGTTTTGTGTTGCTGGGGGGAAACGTACCATAAACAGTATTCCTTCTCCCAAAAGGGTTTTGTGTTGCTGGGGGGAAACGTACCATAAACAGTATTCCGGCTCCCAAAAGTGTTTTGTGTTGCTGGGGGAAACGTACCATAAACAGTATTCCTTCTCCCAAAAGGGTTTTGTGTTGCTGGGGGGAAACGTACCATAAACAGTATTCCTTCTCCCAAAAGGGTTTTGTGTTGCTGGGGGGAAACGTACCATAAACAGTATTCCTTCTCCCAAAAGGGTTTTGTGTTGCTGGGGGGAACATACCATAAACAGTATTCCTTCTCCCAAAAGAGTTTTGTGTTGCTGGGGGGAAACGTACCATAAACAGTATTCCTTCTCCCAAAAGGGTTTTGTGTTGCTGGGGGGAAACGTACCATAAACAGTATTCCTTCTCCCAAAAGGGTTTTGTGTTGCTGGGGGGAAACGTACCATAAACAGTATTCCTTCTCCCAAAAGGGTTTTGTGTTGCTGGGGGGAAACGTACCATAAACAGTATTCCTTCTCCCAAAAGTGTTTTGTGTTGCTGGGGGGAAACGTACCATAAACAGTATTCCTTCTCCCAAAAGTGTTTTGTGTTGCTGGGGGGAAACGTACCATAAACAGTATTCCTTCTCCCAAAAGGGTTTTGTGTTGCTGGGGGAAACGTACCATAAACAGTATTCCTTCTCCCAAAAGGGTTTTGTGTTGCTGGGGGGAAACGTACCATAAACAGTATTCCTTCTCCCAAAAGGGTTTTTTATTTGTCGGGTGTTTTTTAATGCCTTTAGCTCATGGGAGGCATCGGCCTCATCCATCACAACTGCACCCCTGAATTCCAAGCCAACGAGGTCCGCAAGGTTAAGGTGAGTCCCCATAAACGCCTATGAAAGCATTTACCCTGTAGTTAATGACTTGCATCATTTTATATTGATTGGTATTAAATGGGTTGCAGTGCATCAATACACACAATGGTTTATTAACAGATATTTGTTGTTTGTCCAGAGGTTTGAGCAGGGCTTCATCACAGACCCTCTTGTAATGAGCCCGCGTCACACGGTGGGGGACGTGTTCGAGGCCAAGACTCGCCACGGCTTCTCTGGCATCCCCGTCACCGAGACTGGCAAGATGGGCAGCAAGCTGGTGGGCATCATCACCTCCAGAGACATCGACTTCCTCTCCGAGAAGGACCACAGCCGACCACTGGAGGAGGCCATGACTAAGCGGGAGGAGCTAGTGGTGGCCCCAGCCGGTGTCACGCTGAAAGAGGCTAACGACATTCTACAGCGAAGCAAAAAAGGTGAGCCAGTCGGTATAGTCCTTCTAGGAGTCTATTGTGGCCTGTTTTCTGGTACATTGTTCTATTGTATCATCCTCAACTTATTATTGATTAGATTGTCTTTGGTTTGCTGTACAAGGTCATTTATGAACTGTTTGAGGTTAGATGGCAGAATTACTTGGTCACCTTTAACTTCTTGGTGACAGGGGGGCAGTATTGAGTAGCTTGGATGAATAAGGTTCCCAGAGTAAACTGCCGCTACTCTGTCCCAGATGCTAATATATGCAAATTATTAGTATTGGATATAAAACACTCTGACGTTTCTAAAACTGTTTGAATGATATCTGTGAGTATAACAGAACTCATATGGCAGGCGAAAACCTGAGAAAAATCCAACCAGGAAGTGGGAAATCTGAGGTTTGAAGTTTCATTTAACTGATTGCCTATCCAATATGCTGTGTCTATGGGGCCAGATTGCACTTCCCAAGGCTTCCAGACGATGTCAACAGTCTTTAGAAAGTTGTTTGAGGCTTCTATTGTGGAAGGGTGTTGAAATAAGAGCTGTTTCAACAAGTGGACTAGGCTGAGGCCAATCAGTTGTTTACAGCGCAGTCACACGGGCGCGCCGTTCCTTCTTTTTCCTCTGTAATGAATACGCTATTGTCCGGTTGGAATATTATTGAAGATTTATTATAAAAAGACCCTAAGGATTGATTGTAAACATCGTTTCACATGTTTCTTCAAACTGTAATGGAACTCTTGACTTTTCGTCTGGATTTTGCGCTCACGCATTGTGCCTTTGGAGCAGTGAACTAAACGCGTGAACAAAACGGGAGTATTTGGACATAAATATGGACGTAATCGAACAAAACAAACATTTATTGTGGGAGTCCTGGGAGTGCATTCCGACGAAGATAAGTGAAGTTTTATAATGTTATTTATGACTTTTGTTGACTCCACAATTTGGCGGGTAACTGTATGACTTGCTTTTGTGGCTGAAGGCTGTTTGTCAGATGATTGAATATTGTGCTTTTGTCGTAAAGCTTTTTTGAAATCTGACACAGCGGTTGCATGAAGAACAAGTTTATATTTAATTCTATGTAAAATATGTATCTTTCATCAAAGTTGATGATGAGTACTTCTGTTATTTGATGTGGCTCTGCAATATTTCTGGATATTTTGGAGACATTTCTGAACATGGCGCCAATGTAAACTGAGGTTTTTGGATATAAATATGAACTTGATCGAACAAAACATACATGTATTGTATAACATTGAGTCCTGGGAGTGTCATCTGATGAAGATCGTCAAAGGTTAGTGATTAATTTAATCTCTATTTCTGCTTTTTGTGACGCCTCTCTTTGGTTGGAAAATGGCTGAATGCTTTCTGTGAATCGGACACTGTTGGATTAACGAGAAGTGTATCTTTAAAATGGTGTAAAATACTTGTATGGTTGAGGAATGTTAATTATGAGATTTCTGTTGTTTTGAATTTGGTGCCCTGCACTTTCACTGGCTGTTGGCGAGGTGGGATGCTAGTGTCCCGAACAATCCCAGAGAGGTTAACAAAGTCTCCCCCCCACACCACCACCAGGCAAGCTGCCCATCGTGAACGACAGTGATGAGCTGGTGTCCATCATCGCCAGGACAGACTTGAAGAAGAACAGGGACTACCCCCTGGCCTCCAAAGACTCTCGCAAACAGCTGCTGTGTGGAGCCGCTATCGGCACCAGGGACGACGACAAGTACAGACTGGACCTACTGATGCAGGCTGGGGTCGACGTGGTCGTACTGGTGGGTTTGAGGTTATTTTTTATTTATTTTTATTTCACCTTTATTTAACCAGGTAGGCTAGTTGAGAACAAGTTCTCATTTACAACTGTGACCTGGCCAAGATAAAGCATAGCAGTGTGAACAGACAACACAGAGTTACACATGGAGTAAACAATTAACAAGTCAATAACACAGTAGAGAAAAAAAGAGTCTATATACATTGTGTGCAAAAGGCATGAGGAGGTAGGCGAATAATTACAATTTTGCAGATTAACACTGGAGTGATAAATGATCAGATGGTCATGTACAGGTAGAGATATCGGTGTGCAAAAGAGCAGAAAAGTAAATAAATATAAACAGTATGGGGATGAGGTAGGTAAATTGGGTGGGCTATTTACCGATAGACTATGTACAGCTGCAGCGATCGGTTAGCTGCTCAGATAGCAGATGTTTGAAGTTGGTGAGGGCGATAAGTCTCCAACTTCAGCGATTTTTGCAATTCGTTCCAGTCACAGGCAGCAGAGAACTGGAACGAAAGGCGGCCAAATGAGGTGTTGGCTTTAGGGATGATCAGTGAGATACACCTGCTGGAGCGCGTGCTACGGGTGGGTGTTGTTATCGTGACCAGAGAGCTGAGATAAGGCAGAGCTTTACCTAGCATAGACTTATAGATGACCTGGAGCCAGTGGGTCTGGTGACAAATATGTAGCGAGGGCCAGCCGACTAGAGCATACAGGTCGCAGGTTATGGTTAGGATCCAGATGGGGTTTAGGTTGGGGTAGATGGTTGGGTTAGGGGTTGATCTGTTCATACAGTTTTGGTGGACAATGGTTGACCTGTTCATACAGTTTTGGTGGACATGGTGGTTAGTGGTTGACATGGTGGTTAGTGGTTGACCTGTTCATACAGTTTTGGTGGACATGGTGGTTACTGGTTGACCTGTTTATACAGTTTTGGTGGACATGGTGGTTAGTGGTTGACCTGGTCATACAGTTTTGGTGGACATGGTGGTTAGTGGTTGACCTGTTTTATACAGTTTTGGTGGACATGGTGGTTAGTGGTTGACCTGTTTTATACAGTTTTGGTGGACATGGTGGTTAGTGGTTGACCTGGTCATACAGTTTTGGTGGACATGGTGGTTACTGGTTGACCTGTTTTATACAGTTTTGGTGGACATGGTGGTTAGTGGTTGACCTGTTTTATACAGTTTTGGTGGACATGGTGGTTAGTGGTTGACCTGGTCATACAGTTTTGGTGGACATGGTGGTTACTGGTTGACCTGTTTATACAGTTTTGGTGGACATGGTGGTTAGTGGTTGACCTGTTTATACAGTTTTGGTGGACATGGTGGTTAGTGGTTGACCTGGTCATACAGTTTTGGTGGACATGGTGGTTAGTGGTTGACCTGGTCATACAGTTTTGGTGGACATGGTGGTTACTGGTTGACCTGTTTATACAGTTTTGGTGGACATGGTGGTTAGTGGTTGACCTGGTCATACAGTTTTGGTGGACATGGTGGTTAGTGGTTGACCTGGTCATACAGTTTTGGTGGACATGGTGGTTAGTGGTTGACCTGGTCATACAGTTTTGGTGGACATGGTGGTTAGTGGTTGACCTGGTCATACAGTTTTGGTGGACATGGTGGTTAGTGGTTGACCTGGTCATACAGTTTTGGTGGACATGGTGGTTAGTGGTTGACCTGGTCATACAGTTTTGGTGGACATGGTGGTTAGTGGTGGACATGGTGGTTAGTGGTTGACCTGGTTATACAGTTTTGGTGGAAATGGTGGTTAGTGGTTGACCTGTTTATACAGTTTTGGTGGACATGGTGGTTAGTGGTTGACCTGTTTTATACAGTTTTGGTGGACATGGTGGTTAGTGGTTGACCTGTTTTATACAGTTTTGGTGGACATGGTGGTTAGTGGTTGACCTGGTCATACAGTTTTGGTGGACATGGTGGTTAGTGGTTGACATGGTGGTTAGTGGTTGACCTGGTCATACAGTTTTGGTGGACATGGTGGTTAGTGGTTGACATGGTGGTTAGTGGTTGACCTGGTCATACAGTTTTGGTGGACATGGTGGTTAGTGGTTGACCTGTTTATACAGTTTTGGTGGACATGGTGGTTAGTGGTTGACCTGGTCATACAGTTTTGGTGGACATGGTGGTTAGTGGTTGACCTGGTCATACAGTTTTGGTGGACATGGTGGTTAGTGGTTGACCTGTTTATACAGTTTTGGTGGACATGGTGGTTAGTGGTTGACATGGTGGTTAGTGGTTGACCTGTTTATACAGTTTTGGTGGACATGGTGGTTAGTGGTTGACCTGGTCATACAGTTTTGGTGGACATGGTGGTTAGTGGTTGACCTGTTCATACAGTTTTGGTGGACATGGTGGTTAGTGGTTGACCTGGTCATACAGTTTTGGTGGACATGGTGGTTAGTGGTTGACCTGTTCATACAGTTTTGGTGGACATGGTGATTAGTGGTTGACCTGTTTTATACAGTTTTGGTGGACATGGTGGTTAGTGGTTGACCTGGTCATACAGTTTTGGTGGACATGGTGGTTAGTGGTTGACCTGTTCATACAGTTTTGGTGGACATGGTGGTTAGTGGTTGACATGGTGGTTAGTGGTTGACCTGGTCATACAGTTTTGGTGGACATGGTGGTTAGTGGTTGACCTGTTTTATACAGTTTTGGTGGACATGGTGGTTAGTGGTTGACCTGTTTTATACAGTTTTGGTGGAAATGGTGGTTAGTGGTTGACCTGTTTTATACAGTTTTGGTGGACATGGTGGTTAGTGGTTGACCTGGTCATACAGTTTTGGTGGACATGGTGGTTAGTGGTTGACCTGTTTTATACAGTTTTGGTGGACATGGTGGTTAGTGGTTGACCTGGTCATACAGTTTTGGTGGACATGGTGGTTAGTGGTTGACCTGTTTTATACAGTTTTGGTGGACATGGTGGTTAGTGGTTGACCTGGTCATACAGTTTTGGTGGACTTGGTGGTTAGGGGTTACGGTTGGGTTTCAGGTCTAAATGGCAGTAGACCGTGGCACTGCAGTGCAGACATGACTTGTTTTCTCTGTTTCTGCAGGATTCCTCACAAGGCAACTCTGTGTATCAGGTCAACATGATCAACTACATCAAACAGAAGTACAGCGAGCTGCAGGTGGTGGGAGGGAACGGTGAGAGAGTGGAGCGCTGGGACAGGATTTATCACTATATGACACTTCCAGCCATCCAGTTTCAGATCTTTGAGAGGCTATCAAGATCGGTCTTGGGGGGGAAAATACATTAGACACTTACACACTAAACCTTTCTTTTCCTACCTTCTGATGATGTTGTGTTCTGTCTCTTGTAGTGGTGACGGCAGCCCAGGCCAAGAACCTGATTGATGCAGGAGTGGACGCTCTGAGAGTGGGCATGGGCTGTGGCTCCATCTGTATCACCCAGGAAGGTAGTGACCCCACCCCCTGATACTATCAACCTTACAGGATCAATTCACATCTGAATGCAGGAGAGGACTGTTGCTGGTTTTATATTTCAACCCACTTGCAGAGTTGAAATGGAATTGACCCAACCCAGAATGCTACACCTTGAGTGCGATTTGGAATTGTAGTATTACGTCTAAATGTTATGAGTGTAGTGATGTTAAATAGAAATGTGATAATTCGCATAGGATTCTCTACCCATAGCAGCTGGCTTTGGATCAGTTCTAATGTATAGGTCAACCGCTGAAGCTACACAGCAAAACTGGAGAAGGATCAGAGCAGCGAGTAACCAACCAAGATGCTACGCTGGTTGCTAGTCTCTGTCGTTGTGGTGATTTATGAAGGATCTGCTCTCGGTTACCATGGCGACAACTTTCTCCACAGCATTACGTTCAGCAAATGATGGCAAACGTTTTTCAAGCGCAAAACAAACATCCTTATTGGAACTTAGACATATTAAACTTTTTTTTTTTTAACTGAAAACCTCGATTCTGATAATATTACTTCCTTAAAAAAAAATCATCCATCCATCGGGCCCAACCGAACACCGCCTGACTACACCGGTCATAGGATATGTTACCATGGTAAGGTGACGCATTTCCTGTCTCCGTCTCCCGTAGTGATGGCGTGCGGGCGGCCTCAGGGCACCTCGGTGTATAAGGTGGCAGAGTATGCTAGACGTTTCGGTGTGCCAGTCATCGCAGACGGTGGCATTCAGACCGTGGGTCACGTGGTCAAGGCTCTCTCACTCGGGGCATCCACAGGTACCTTTCATTCACTTGTTAATTCATGCGTTCACTCTTTCATAGTCATTCATTCTCTTTCATTGTCATGCATTCATTATCATTCACTCTTCTGTTGTCACTTATTCACCCATTCATTCATTCATTCATTCATTAGCTTAATCCTTCATTAACCCCTTTTATAGCATGCACTAGGTCAATGTGGTTAATTTCATAGGCTAGAATAGGTGTATAGCAGGGCTGTCCAATGTCGGTCCTGGAGGGCCCAAACACTTCTGGTTTTCATCCTCTCTTTCTAATCATTCAGACCTGGGACACCAGGTGAGTGCAATTAACTACCAGGTAGAACCAGAAACCAGAAGTTTTTCAGCCCTTCAGGAGCAGAATTGAATAGCCCAGGTCTATAGTCTTACAGTATCTTGATGTCTTTGCGCTAGTTTTCTGTTTACCACTGTTGATCTCACCTCTATTCCTCTAATCCACTGTTGATCTCATGTCTATTCCTCTAATCCACTGTTGATCTCATGTCTATTCCTCTAATCCACTGTTGATCTCATGTCTATTCCTCTAATCCACTGTTGAGCTCATGTCTATTCCTCTAATCCACTGTTGAGCTCATGTCTAGAGGAATAGACATGAGATCAACAGTGAATTAGAGGAATAGACATGAGATCATGTCTATTACTCTAATTCATTCAAAGCTGATTGTAACGGTTTTCTTGATGAGAAGGAGAGTCGGACCAAAATGCGGCGTGTCTATTGCAATCCATGTTTAATGAAGGAACACACTAAACACAAACACTACCAAAACAATAAACTTAACGAAAACCGAAACAGCCTATACTTGTGTAACCTAACACAGAACAATGACATCAGGACACTAAGGACAATCACCCACGACAAACTCAAAGAATATGGCTGCCTAAATATGGTTCCCAATCAGAGACAACGATAAACACCTGCCTCTGATTGAGAACCACTAAAGACAGCCATAGACTTAGCTAGAACACCCCACTAGCTACAATCCCCATACATACACACCACATACAAAAACCCATGCCACACCCTGGCCTGACCAAATAAATAAAGATAAACACAAAATACTTTGACCAGGGTGTGACAGAACCCCCCCCCCTAAGGTGCGGACTCCCGAACGCACCTCAAAACAATAGGGAGGGTCCGGGTGGGCGTCTGTCCATGGTGGCGACTCCGGCGCGGGACGTGGACCCCACTCAATCAATGTCTTAGTCCCTTCTCCTCGCGTCCCTGGATAGTCCACCCTCGCCGCCGACCATGGCCTAGTAGTCCTCACCCAGAACCCCACTGGACTGAGGAGCAGATCGGGACTGAGGGGCAGCTCGGGACTGAGGCAGCTCGGAACTGAGGGGAAGCTCAGGAGTGAGAGGAAGCTCAGGAGTGAGAGGAAGCTCAGGCAGGTTGATGAATCTACCAGATCCTGGCTGGCTGGCAGATCTGGCAGATCCTGGCTGACTGGCAGATCTGGAAGAGTCTGTTCGACTGGCAGATCTGGAAGAGTCTGTTCGACTGGCAGATCTGGAAGAGTCTGGTCGACTGGCAGATCTGGAAGAGTCTGGTCGACTGGCAGATCTGGAAGAGTCTGGTCGACTGGCAGATCTGGAAGAGTCTGGTCGACTGGCAGATCTGGAAGAGTCTGGTCGACTGGCAGATCTGGAAGAGTCTGGTCGACTGGCAGATCTGGAAGAGTCTGGTCGACTGGCAGATCTGGAAGAGTCTGGTCGACTGGCAGATCTGGAAGAGTCTGGTCGACTGGCAGATCTGGAAGAGTCTGGTCGACTGGCAGCTCTGGCTGCTCCATGCTGACTGGCTGCTCCATGCTGACTGACAGCTCTGGCTGCTCCATGCTGACTGGCAGCTCTGGCTGCTCCATGCTGACTGGCAGCTCTGGCTGCTCCATGCTGACTGGCTGCTCCATGCTGACTGGCAGCTCTGGCTGCTCCATGCTGACTGGCTGCTCCATGCTGACTGGCAGCTCTGGCTGCTCCATGCTGACTGGCTGCTCTGGCTGCTCCATGCTGACTGGCTGCTCCATGCTGACTGGCGGCCCTGGCTGCTCCATGCTGACTGGCGGCCCTGGCTGCTCCATGCTGACTGGCGGCCCTGGCTGCTCCATGCTGACTGGCGGCCCTGGCTGCTCCTTGCAGACTGGCAGCTCCATGCAGACTGGCAGCTCCTTGCAGACTGGCAGCTCCTTGCAGACTGGCAGCTCCTTGCAGACTGGCAGCTCCTTGCAGACTGGCAGCTCCTTGCAGACTGGCAGCTCTATGCTAACTGGCAGCTCTATGCTAACTGGCAGCTCTATGCTAACTGGCAGCTCTCTGCAAACTGGCAGCTCTCTGCAAACTGGCAGCTCCTTGCAAACTGGCAGCTCCTTGCAAACTGGCAGTTCTGAACAGGCGGGAGACTCCGGCAGCGCTGTAGAGAAGGAAGGCTCTAACAGCGCTAAACAGGCGGGAGACTCCGACAGCGCTGGAGAGGAGGAGGGCTCCGACAGCGCTGGACAGGCGAGGCGCACTGTAGGCCTGATGCGTGGTGCTGGCACTGGTGGTACTGGGCCGAGGACACGCACAGGAAGCCTGGTGCGGGGAGCTGCTACCGGAGGGCTGGGGTGTGGAGGTGGCACAGGATGGGTTAGACCGTGAAGGCGTACTGGAGATCTTGAGAGCGGTGCTGGCACAGGACGTGCAAGGCTAGGGAGGTGCACAGGAGGCCTGGTACGTGAGACTGGCCCCATCTTCACCAGCCGACTAACACGCACCTCAGGACGAGTATGGAGCGCTGACCCAGGTGCCATCAAATCCCCGACACGCTCCGTCGGGCGAATTCCATGTTTAAAACACCAACACAGCAACTCCCTCATTTCTCTCTCCTCCAATTTCCCCATTAACTCCTTCACAGTCTCTGTTTCGCTCACCTCCAACACCGGCTCTGGTTCTGGTCTCCTCCTTGGCTCCTCACGATAAACAGGGAGAGTTGGCTCAGGTCTGGCTCCTGACTCTGCCACACTCTCCCTGAGCCTCCGTCCGCGCCGCCTTGCTTGCTTCGCAAACTCCATTCTCCTATATCCTTCCGCGCACTGCTCCATCGAATCCCAGGCGGGCTCCGGCACTCTCCCTGGGTCGACCGCCCACCTGTCTATCTCCTCCCAAGAAGTATAGTCCATACTGTACTCCACTTTGGGCTGTTCTTGCCTGTTGACACGCTGCTTGGTCCCTTTGTGGTGGGTGATTCTGTAACGGTTTTCTTGATGAGAAGGAGAGTCGGACCAAAATGCGGCGTGTCTATTGCAATCCATGTTTAATGAAGGAACACACTAAACACAAACACTACCAAAACAATAAACTTAACGAAAACCGAAACAGCCTATACTTGTGTAACCTAACACAGAACAATGACATCAGGACACTAAGGACAATCACCCACGACAAACTCAAAGAATATGGCTGCCTAAATATGGTTCCCAATCAGAGACAACGATAAACACCTGCCTCTGATTGAGAACCACTAAAGACAGCCATAGACTTAGCTAGAACACCCCACTAGCTACAATCCCCATACATACACACCACATACAAAAACCCATGCCACACCCTGGCCTGACCAAATAAATAAAGATAAACACAAAATACTTTGACCAGGGTGTGACACTGATTGATGGTAATCAGAGCTAATTTAAAGCTAATGTGAAGCTAATCGATATAACAAAACACTAGCTATAATGACAATTAGTTCGAGAAATGTGTACCAACCAATGATTTTGAGTTATGACCTCTTCCACCCCTCCCCAGTGATGATGGGCTCGTTGCTAGCGGCGACCACGGAGGCTCCGGGGGAGTACTTCTTCTCGGACGGCGTGCGGCTGAAGAAGTACCGCGGCATGGGCTCTCTGGACGCCATGGAGAAGAGCACCAGCAGCCAGAAACGCTACTTCAGGTAGGGAGGACATCACACACTAGAGTTGCAGCCCAAATCACATCCTATTCCCTGGCCTGTATAGTGCACTACTTCTGACCAGGGGCCATAGGGAATAGGGTGCCATTTGGGATGTAGACTAACTCTTGATCAGACATTAAAATTCATAGGAGGGTTGGAATGAAGACCAGGTAAACAAAGTTATTGCACATCAACAGTTGCTGTTAATTAAAAACTTTTTATGGCAGGGGGGCAGTATTGAGTAGCTTGGATGAATAAGGTGCCCAAAGTAAATGGCCTGCTCCTCAGTCTCAGTTGCTAATATATGAATATTATTGTATTGGCTAGAAAACACTTTCTAAGTGTTAAAGAAGTTTCTAACACTGTTTGAATGATGTCTGTGAGTATAACATAACTCATATGGCAGGCAAAAACCTGAGGAGAAATTAAAACAGGAAGTGAGATCTGAGGTTGGTATGTACTCAACACAGTTCCCATTTGAAATCCCCTTGAGATATTAATGAAGATTCACTTCCTAGGGCTTCCACTAGATGTCAACCGTCTATAGAAATTTGAATGAGACTTCTACTGTGTTTTGAGACTGAATGACAGCAGAATGAATCAGGTGTCTGGCAGTCAGCCATTTTCTGGTCACGTGCATTTCACATGATAGGGACCTGCGTTCCATGGCTCCTGAAGACACAAAGGAATACTCCGGTTGGAACTTTATTGAATATTAATGATAAAAACATCCTAAGGATTGATTCTGTACTTAGTTTGAAATGTTTCTTCGCCCTGTAATATAACTTTCTGAAGTTTTTGTCCGACGTAACGCTGACCAGAACGAGCGTTTGGATATGTATACCAAACGCGCTAACAAAAGTAGCTAATTGGACATAAATAACGGACGTTATCGAACAAATCAAGCATTTATTGTGGACCTGGGATTCCTTGGAGTGCATTCTGATGAAGATCATCAAAGGTAAGGGAATATTTAGCATGTAATTTATGGTTTATGTTGACTACAACATGGCAGCTAATTTGACTTGATTGTTCTGAGTGCCGTCTCCGATTATTGCATGGTTTGCTTTTTCCGTAAAGTTTTTTTTAAATCTGACACAGCGGTTGCATTAAGGACAGGTATATCTATAATTCCATGTGTATAACTTGTATTATCATCTACATTTATGATTAGTATTTCTGTTAAATCGATGTGGCTATGCAAAATCACTGGATGTTTTTGGAACTAGTGAATGTAACGCGCCAATGTAAACTCAGATTTTTTGATATATGAACTTTATCAATCAAAACATACATGTATTGTGTAACATGAAGTCCTATGAGTGTCATCTGATGAAGATCATCAAAGGTTAGTGATCCATTTTTTCTCTATTTGTGCTTTTTGTGACAACTCTCTTTGGCTGGGAAAATGGCTGTGTTTTTCTGTGGCTTGGTGGTGACCTAACATAATTGTTTGTGGTACTTTTGCCGTAAATCCTATTTGAAATCGGACACTGGTGGGATTAACAACAAGACTACCTTTAAAACGGTATAAGATACATGTATGTTTGAGGAATTTTAATTATGAGATTTCTGTTTTGAATTTGGCGCCCTGCACTTTTACTGGCTGTTGTCATATCATCCCGTTAACTGGATTGCAGCCCAAAGAGGTTTTAATCGCTGATGAGTGAAATTAATATTTTATGTCTGATTATATACATGTATTTATTGGTTTGTCCTTCATTCAGACGGTTCACATTGTGATACAATATATGACAAATGTAAGTCATTTTCTCAAAACAAATGGTGCCAACTTTCCTGGGTTTAAGCTGCTCTCTGTGCTCTCATTTGAGAATTTCGCTGTCCATCAGCAGTGTCTAACCCGTCTCTGTGTTCTGACTGATTCCACAGCAGTGTCTAACTCGTCTCTGTGTTCTGACTGGCTGATTCCACAGCAGTGTCTAACCCGTCTCTGTGTTCTGACTGATTCCACAGCAGTGTCTAACCCGTCTCTGTGTTCTGACTGATTCCACAGCAGTGTCTAACCCGTCTCTGTGTTCTGACTGATTCCACAGCAGTGTCTAACCCGTCTCTGTGTTCTGACTGGCTGATTCCACAGCCGAGTCTAACCCGTCTCTGTGTTCTGGCTGATTCCACAGCAGTGTCTAACCCGTCTCTGTGTTCTGACTGTTTGATTCCACAGCAGTGTCTAACCCGTCTCTGTGTTTTGACTGGCTGATTCCACAGCAGTGTCTATTAACCTGTCTGTGTTCTGACTGGCTGATTCTACAGCCGTGTCTAACCCGTCTCTGTGTTCTGACTGGCTGATTTCACAGTGAAGGGGACAAGGTGAAGGTGGCTCAGGGTGTGTCCGGCTCTGTTCAGGACAAGGGCTCCATCCACAAGTTTATCCCCTACCTGATCGCTGGCATCCAACATGGCTGTCAGGACATCGGCGCCAAGAGTCTCTCTGTTCTACGGTGAGTTGTGTGTGAGATAGAGGGGACCAGTGTGTGATCTCTGATAGTAGTGTGTGTGTGTGACTGAGTGATCGCTGATATTGTGTTGTTTTCCACAGCTCCATGATGTACTCTGGAGAGCTGAAGTTTGAGAAGAGGACCACGTCTGCTCAGGTGGAAGGAGGAGTCCATGGGCTTCACTCGTACGTTGGACTCTGTCTCCCACACACACACGCACACAGTGGAATTTAAATATGTGTGTAGCAGTAGATAGCCATGACTTTTCTACGACTGATAGTGTTGCCTCTTTCTCAGACATCAGTCCTCTTTCTCTCTCTGTCTTTCACCATAGATGTTCTGTTGTTCCATGTAAGTACACGTACATAGACCTGTGAAGTGAAGGGTGTGTCCTAGTGGTGGGCCCCACATCGCCATTTGCATGTAGAACAACTCTCCCCTTGTTTCTAAATTGAAAGGCTAAGTTTGATCTTGTTGATTTAAATGATCCAGGTGGGAAATGTAAATCTTACCTTTAGATAAGTGCTTCCCATCTTGATGTTTGAATCTGGCAGCTAGCCTATAATGACGGCTAAAATGGCGATGTGACGTTCCCCTTCAGACTATTATCTTGTTAGTGGGAGGAGGGGTGCTCGCCATTACGCATTTCATCTTTGAATGGGGATGAATTATGGGAAGCTTTGTTAGTCTCCTCTCTCTGTCCACTAGCCTCCTTCCCTCCTCTCCTTCCCCAGTTATCCATAGGGCAGATAACCCTGTAATAAGTATACTGGCAAGATGATGGGGGATTGAATGGGATTTGTCAACCTTTGTTTTATAGTTGAATCAGTATCTTATTGCTTAGACAGATTGATAGCTGATGCAGTAAGAAAGGGTCATTGATCTATCCGGTTGTTTTAGAGCAGGTAATAGGAATTGTTTTGTGTTTTAGGGCAGGTGATAGGAATTGTTTTGTGTGTTTTAGGGCAGGTGATAGGAATTGTTTTGTGTGGTCGTTATATTATTGATTATCGTTAACTGATTGATGGTATCATTGTGTTTTCACTATGCCCTCTCTCTGCAGTTACGAGAAACGACTTTACTGATGGAGGGGCCAGAAAGAAGCGGACTAGGGCCGCCCCCGACGCCCCCACCCCCGTTGTGACCAAACGTAACCGCCACATCTGACACCCACCTCATCACTCTCCCTGCCGACTCCCCACACACCCCACGGGAGAGGTCTGGGGGGGAACACCTGCAAAACAAACACCATCACCTGGGAAACATAGGATTTTGCACTTACGAAGCGGAACATCAGGGTTTTCACCATAACCCCCTCCCAGAATACCTGTCCCCTTGGTGTGTGTGAGAGCGTGTTGAAGGAAGTATTTGATTGTGTGTGTGTGAGAGAGAGAGAGAGAGTGTGTGTGTGTGAGAGAGAGAGAGAGAGAGAGTGTGTGAGGATAAACTCAGTGAAGAAGGTGCTGTTATGCTATCTTCCTCTTCCTGGTGAAACTGAGAGAGCCATGCTGTCACCCCTCTGTATTCCCTGGGATCTGCTCGTACCGACACCTCCATCAGAAGCCACAAACGTCCCAATCAAACTATATATGTGGAAAAACACTTGTCTTGCTACTTTGTGTGCAAGTGTATTGTGGCAATCCTCCTTTATCTATGTAGTTAGCTCTGTTTATGCAGAAAGATGTTAACTGCTTTGAGAAAAGTATATTGTTTTGTTCAACTTTTGACTGTGATTTAACTGACAGACTCATTGGCTGGGACTCTAGACTAGGTGACGTTCCCTCGCTGTAGTGGCCATGTCATACCCCCCTTTGTCGACGTGAACCAATAAACTAGTGGCCAATCACAATGCTTCTAGTGTGTTGAGAGCACGGTCGGGGCCAAAAGATAGACATTGGCCATAGATCGGCAAGGGACGTTTTTAAAACCACAGTGTCGGTCTCAGATGGGTAATGCGATAATCTTTTAGACTGGAATGAAACGAGTTTAGAGAATTGTTTGATTTAAAAGCTGCAGAGCAGGGTTCCCCAACTGGTAGCCCACGTGCCAAATTTGACCCACGTGGTTTCATTTGCCCCCCCCCCCCGGTAAATAAATAATGATTATGCTTGGAACAAAAGAGTGTAAAAACACCAGTTAATCAGAACCAAGTGATTTTAATTTTGGATATCTGTTCCCAAGTATTCCTACAGATAATACAGAGATGTCATCGTTTACCAAATGTAAGCAAGGTTTGAAATGATTGTTTAAGGTATATTATATCTGTTTGGACCTCCTGCGGTCAATTTGCAGTCTACAAATGATTTGTAATTATGTTCCGGCCCCTGCCCATCCACCCAAGAAATCGTCCCGTGGCTGAATCTAGTTGACGATCTCTGCTGAAGAAAGTCCCAGTGGCTCGAAGGAGCATGAAGGGTTTTGATATGCATGCTTTTTAGTTTTTTAAAGCCTCAACATGGCTCTATTTATATTCCGCTTTTTTCTAATTCCGTACATACTGCCAAATGTATCAACATGCTCTCTGTTACACTTTAGTGTTATTAAGCCCAAATTTAAAGCTACGAATCGCCAGCAATATAGTCCCTCGCTCCACCCCTGTCCCAGATTGTGGCATCGATTGCTAGCAGCTTTGACCTGCTCTGATTACCAGAGATATGCCTTGAAATGGGGGTCGATGATGACCGCACACGACGGAAAGTCTTAAATTCCAGTAAGAACTGTGTTGTATGTGCATGGCGCTATACATCCTCCTCACCCCCTTTCTCACTGAGATACCGTATCTATATCATTCAGCTTGTGTAGGAATAGATTTTTCTAACTTTTTTCGTAAACAATGTCCTTTTTGCCAGATATTTTTTTTAGGATTTCTCGAAGCTGTAGGAGTGACTTTTTTTCCGTTTTGTGCTAATGTACTTTGCGCTACCAGGACCTCACTTGACTAACAGTACTCTTACAGTTGACATGAATATTAAGTAAATATGTACATGAAGATGTATGGAGAATTATATACCTGTATCCTGTTTGAAATGGTTGTTTGCAGTCTCCCACCTTTAGTTATGAGAATCTCCACTGACTATGAAACAGGCCTTGTTTACAATGGGATTACAACAGAAACCGGTCCCTAATGCTGTAAAACAATAAAAGTCCAAATATGTTGATTTGTGGGTTGTTATTAAGGCTGGGAATTGCCAGGGACCTCAGGATATAATATATTGTCACGATACTGACAATAATATTGCGTTGTCAAAAATATCCCCAAATGTAACTATAGAAGATGTGTTATACATGACCTGAAACTTGGTGAAAACAAAACATGCACACTTAAATATTGACATTTCTCTTTATTTAATCATGTTTTGAGTAAAGTATTTTTTAAACATTAATAAAATACCAAGCGGCTTCATATAAAATGTACTGTGTGTCAGTCCGAAGTTAAAGCACAATAGTATCGGTGCTATCCTACCAGTATAGTTCACTGCTGCTCCGCTACAATGTTGCTGTTAGTTCAAATCAAGCTTTCCTTTATTGGATGGATCTTAAAGCACATCTCTAACATGTCTAATTCTTCATGTAGAGGCTCACAAACACAATTATATTTGACTGAATTGAAACCACTTGGCATTGAATAACAATCTTACTCTATGAAAATGTAAAGTACATTTGTTTTCTAAGTCCCGTGTAGCTCAGTTGGTAGAGCATGGTGCTGGCAACACCAGGGTCTGATTCCCACAGGGGACCAGTATGGAGGAGAATGTATGCACTCACAATCTGGATAAGAGTATGTTAAAATAAGATTTTCAGTAGTCGTTTATTAAGTGCTTATTTCAATCACAGTATTATTTATTTGAATGCAAAACGTTTTGTACAAATGTATTTTGCTTTCCTGTGCCCCTCTTGAAATGCACAGGAAAACGCAACTTCATCATCCAATAGCAAATGTGGAAAAAAATGTCACAAATTTCTCCTTGGCATGTGGCATTCCGTGGCACTTAAAAGACTCCTGTCAACATTCACAAACAAACCCTCAGTTCATTTACTCAAACATTTGGCACTATTTTACCTTTCTTGACAATGAAGGCTAACCTGATGGATCAAACCGCTCGTTGCTCCTTACAGATCGTGACACCATCTTGAATCCTTCTTCACAACACCTTATTTCAGTCCAGTCCTCAGTCTTTAGCCCTTGACTGTTGAGAGCTCTGCCTACAGGTCAATTGTCTCACTGCAGATGCTCATCGCATCAATCTGTCTGCAGACATTGATGAACTCCTCTTGTATGGACCGGTCCGCTTCAGACTCTAGGTCAAGACTCTCCTGTGAGGCTGACCCCAGTGTGGGATAGTGTCTCTGCATGTGTGAGCCCTGGTGGCTGGAGGCTGTAATGCGGCTTGAGCTGCCGCCTAGGGATGGGGGTTGGGCGTGCCCCTCTGGGCTGGAACAGAGGACCAGAAAGGACCCCCCTAATGAGGGTCTGTACAAGGAGCAGGAGGAGGAACTTCCCCTCCAGCGTTCTGGGGAAGAGGAGTTGGAGGACAGGGAGGGAGATGGTGGAGCACCCAGGATGGTGTCGCCTGCCATAGGTCTGTTTGGTAGAGGGGTTGGGGGAGGAGGGGCCATCTCCACGCAGGAGGTCGTCCGGTACAGGCCTGGGTCAGCTGAGAGGGTCTCTCGAAGCACCTGGCCACCATTGGGCAGGGTGGATGTGGAGTAGGGGATGTTGAGTGACAGGTCACTGCAGCAAAAGGGTATGGACGGTCTGAAGAGGCTTATGGGAAAGAGGTCCTCGCTGAAGAGCGCCTCATCAATACTACGGCGCAGGTTGATGGGCGATGGCGGCCGCAGGTCAGCCGTGGAGTCGCTGGTGAAGGAGGAACCCCCGGACGCCTCTCCACCACCCCTGTCCTCGGGCTTGCTGGAGCCAGGCAGATCCAAATTCAGGTCCAGGTCTCTGTAAGCCAAGGCCTGGTTGCTGTGGTACAGGAGGTCCAGGCCGTTCAAGCTGCTGCCTAGCCTTTCATCCACCAGCGTGTAGAGGGGCAGGCACTCTGTCTCCCCGTGCCCAATGTCGCAGATGGCCAGCTTCTCCTGCTGGCTCAGGGTCCACTGGTAGGTTCCCGGCATAATGGGCGACTTGATCGCCAGCAGCTCCGTCCAGCAGCTTCCTGGCTGAGGAAGGTGGTCAGAGCAGTAGATTGGCTGGGCCACCACCAGGGCTAAGGTGAGACAAACTCCGGCCTCACAAACCCTGCAGCTGAGCTGGAAGGTCCACCAAGGCCAGGGGCGGAACACATCTGCTCCTCCGGCGAGCCCCAGAGAGTGGAGCATGGCGTACAGCTGCAGCCCGGCGCATGCCAGGCAGAACAGAGCCGAAAGGCTCACTGTCGCAGCCGCACGGTCCCAGTCCCTGCTCTCTGCGAACGGACAGCGGTTGTATCGCTCAGCTGGCGTGGGCGAGGTGTTATTCAGGTGGTAAATGTGCTTTGAGTCCGCCCGTACGTAGCAGAAGAACACAAAATAGGCGACCGATAGAAAAGAAACCAGCGCCACAAACGCTCCCCGGGAGATGAGCGAGATGAAGAGGCAGAAGGGCGCCCTCCTCTGGTAGAGCCTCAGCAGTGCGACGGGACCGAAAGCTGCTGCGAAGTGCAGCAACACCAGACAGGCCAGGAAACAGGGTCTCTGGAAGGCTGAGTAGGATAGCTGCATCCTGGAGCGCATAGAGAGGAGCAGGAAGACCAGGCCGAAGGCTGCAGTCAGGCAGGGGAACGGGGCTTCGTAGAGCAGCAGGGAGGCCTCGGTGGAGGGCAGCCGGTCCTGGTGGCCGTATGCATCGTAGAGGAGGGAGAAAGCCCTGGTACACCCTGCAGCCAGGAGGAAGACGCTGACCAGGGCGAAGTAGCCACAGCCGGAAGGGCAGCGCAGGGGCAGGCACAGCAGGTTGAGCGCCGAGGCCAGGGTCACCATGGCGAAGATGGAGCCCAGACCGTACACGTGTGCATCCCAGGCTAACCCCCAGGCGGCCATAGCGCTGTTCCAATCAGAGTGCAGGGATACGAACATGGGCCGGGACGGAATCAGGAAGGGGTTATTTGATTGGTTTGCGGAGGGGGTGTTGGCGGTGGGGAGGACGTCAGAGGTGGTGGGCGGCGCCCAGGTGTCGGAGATATTGCAGATTCCCGAACGTTCCTGATTGCAGTCTGGGAGGTAGGTGGCTTCACTGCCCATTGGGTCAGATAGCCAGTCTTCAGCATCAGGAAGGTTACCTGAAAAAAACATTGGGAAAATATAGAATTTCAATTTAGATTCCATAAAGAGTTGATCGCTTCCTAAAAAGCCATTTGTCATGAGGTTTGACATGTGAAATCCACCTGTGGCCATCTGACCATCCCAAATATAGATCAATGCCATATGCAGCAGCGTCAATACAGCGCAATGCTGCACAGCCACATCGTCCTCAGGATGCTGTTTTCTGATAACAGCATAGTAATACAATTTACCAGCAGAGGGCAACACCCAAGAGAGTCCATTCTAAACAGGCACACATGAGAATACAGTGTTTACTCAACATTCGAGCCTAGACACTAATGGGCTGAGGGCCAAGTCTGTGAAAGCATGTGAGCTGAGGGCCAAGTCTGAAAGCATGTGGGCTGAGGGCCATGTCTGTGAAAGCATGTGTGCTGAGGGCCAAGTCTGTGAAAGCATGTGGGCTGAGGGCCAAGTCTGTGAAAGCATGTGGGCTGAGGGCCAAGTCTGTGAAAGCATGTGGGCTAAGGCTGTATGTAAGGAGGCAACCTCCAACTGGACTGGGCCTAGAAAGGGGGAAGAGAAAAGGGCAGATCAGTGGGGCCTGAAGACCACAGAGCTGGTTCCTTCTTTCTATGACATAAGCAGCCAGTGAACATCTGTTGTTTCCATACAAACATGGCTGACGATGATTGTATTATACATGTTATTTAGTGCACCGTGGGAGGAAATGGCTGTTTGTGGCTTGGTTCGGGACAGACTTGGAGTGTCCCTTTTTAAATTGTACATGCGTGTATGCTCGAACTCTGGCTTGGCTGCAAGACTCATCTGCCCTGTTAAACGTCTATGTTTATAAAGGCTACTGGTAAGATCAATGCATGGAAGACGACTTGGATGTGTGTACCTAGTAGTCATTACACACAAATGCATCACGGATGGGCACTAACGACGGTTTCCCTCGCACGGTTTTAGGCTCTTCCTTTTCAAAGCGAGCTTTACAGACTTCGGCAGCCAACATCTTACATGACGTCCATAATAGCCATTAGCCAAAGCATTATCCTCAATCAATGCCACTTCAGTAAAACACACCCATTTATTTCCATGCTTCTCCTCACTCGTGAAAACTGAGAGAAACAGGCCGAATTACATCTTGTATCCAGACACAGACACACAGCCTCATCAGTCATTCAAGCCCAGCCCTATCATATATAATCTACAGGAGGTTGGTGGCACCTTAATGTGGGAAGACAGGCTCGTGGTAAAGGCTGGAGCAGAATCAATGGAATGGTATCATTCTGTTCGCTCCGTTCCAGACATTATTATGAGCCGTCCTCCCACCAGGCTCCTTATTGGGCTACAGAGACGGAGACAAACGAGCAAGATATCCTGGTATACAGGGAGGTACTAGCAGTTACAAAGCTGCATGATTTGTAGGCTGCTAGATGTAGAGTACCTTGTGACTCTGTGAAACGTCTGTCTGTGATAGTGGTGTGAAGTGGACTGTGTGGGTTGGATTTGAGTAAAATAAGGATGCTTTTGAATATTGTATAATGCAACCCAGGCATTTGTCAAATGGTCCCAAAATGTGGTCTGTATGGTACTAAAATTCAGTTTGGATGATACACGAGAATAGATCATGTCTGGTGGTACATTGATTGCATGTTCTTATGCAACCTCGATTTATGTACAAACTTCTGTACCACAAAACTAAGTAATGTATTTATACATTTAAGTTGTCCCTTTTCTCTTGTGATATATGAGACCCTAGCTCCTCTGATTGTGTTGTATGGTAGCTGTCTGTTTCCCCACCCCGTCTCAGTCCCAGACCCGTAATGGACTGTTTTGTTTGTGACGTCTCTTCTATACTGGTCCTGTTTCCTCCCTCGAAGACCATTCTTCTTTTTCTCTCTCTCTCTGACACACACGCTCTCTCTTCCTCTCATAACCTCTACCCCATCGTTGTGTGTCTCTCTCTTCCTCTCATAACCTCTACCCCATCATAACCTCTACCCCATCGTTGTGTGTCTCTCTCTTCCTCTCATAACCTCTACCCCATCATAACCTCTACCCCATCGTTGTGTGTCTCTCTCTTCCTCTCATAACCTCTACCCCATCACAACCTCTACCCCATCGTTGTGTCTCTCTCTTCCTCCCGCATTTCCCCTTCTCTCTCTCTCTCTCTCTCTCTCTCTCACTCTCTCCCTGTCGAAATACACTGCCTGGCAAACCCTGGCTCAATTGAGCTCTAATGTGAACCTCTTTGGGTATGGTGTGCATGCATGTGGCCCTGCAACCATATTGAGGATGCTGAAACACAAAACCCAGTGCCTTTTTCTCTCAGTTTAATGCAAGAGTGCTTCCTGTTAACATGGTGTGTTGTAGAAAGGTTGTCATTAAGACTGTATTCTCCACCTCCCATCAGCCTCGCTGGTCCCTCTCATTCGCCGACCAAAGAAACCTCTCCACTCTAATCAGGAAGCCCAAACCACAACATTGACTCCTGAACATTTCTATCAAAGCCTGACTCGAGTGGCTGATCCTTTTAAAGAGGGGCTTCAACATAAACCTCAGCGCTGTCCTGCAGAGTACTGATTGTCTTCTTTTGACACTCGTTTTGTCTTCATTCCGTGCTCAGCCACCGACTCCCGAGATTCGGTGTGAGTTGATGACGGACCCGTCAAGCTCTGGGAAATATGAACCTGAGTGAGCGATCTGTCTCGCGGTACGACGTCACCATTTTTATTTAACCTCTGACAGACGGTTACGAGACGGGCGACTGTGGCTTTAATCATGGCACTAATGCTGTGAAATACTGACTGCCAATGTTTTAAGAGGCTTTGTTTTTCCCTGATGCAGGGTTTTTTAATTAGGCCGCTGAATCTTTAATGGGCACGTGGTTAAAGAGGTTCCTCCGTGCATCGTTCCATGATGTTTCTCTATCTCTCTCTCGTCCCCTGTAGGATATAGTATACCCTAGCACAACATGGCTATTGATACATTCCCTTTAGGTTTTGCACAGTTGCACATTTAATGAGTGTCCGTTCAGCTGAATATATAGCAGACTCTGCAGTTACAACAGTCTTGTATTCGTCTAAAATCCACTGAGGTGAATCAGCACACTAACAGCTCTGACATAGTTTATTACTCAACTAATCTGGAGGGTGAAATGAACAATAAATTGTATTTGTTCTGACAGGGTTAGAATTACACTGGCTGCCAGGGGTTCTGGGCACTGCCCCTCCCCAAAAGCAATAACATGGCACCCCCATAGAATATTAGTGTTGGTTCAGCCCACTATTTTTCAGCCACCTGTATGAGTCAGTAACTCATTGGAACCATCCCTGATGATGACACCTACAGACAGTGGTTAAATTGTAATCATGTTATGATAAGAGGTGCCTGATATGTTGCTTATCTGTCACTAAAAGATTCCTTTTGAAGATGGCTATTACTACAGGAGAGACGAGAAGCAGTGTCGTAACAATAATGATGTAATATTGTCATACCAGACACACTGCCTGCACAGTGTGGAAGATGTGGGCGGGGTTTAACACAAACGGGAAGCGCCAGGCGAGGCAACTGCCACAGATAAGGGTGGTCATGTTGTGGCAGGCCAGTCGCTTGTTCCGCCCGTTTGTTTACTTTCCTGGGCGATGCCCTAGCTGCCCCGTGGGCACAGTGGAAAACGTGACTGGGGTTTCTGGACTAGAGCCAAGGGTTCCTGCCTGTCCGCCGGCCTGGATACCCGCCCCTGTTGGAATGTGGCTGTGCGGCGGGGACAGCGAAGTCCGGTCCGTTCCATCGTGTGTTGCTGCCTAGTTGTAGTCTACATTCCACTTGTGACGAACCCCTCAGGTTTACAGTCAGTCACATATATGGATGTCATGTCACTGCCCGGATTCAATGCCAACAGCCTATGTATGTATATATGTAGACACCATAATCAATAACAAGCTACTTTACAATAGCTTGGGCAGAGATTTTTGTAGATGGTTAGAAAATAGAGAAAAAGGAAATTCCAACTCATCAGGTGCAGGACAGAAGAACGTATTCAAGAAAAAGATGACCTGACAAAGATCCAACTCGGATCAAAGTGTTGTCTTTTTTGTGCGTCTGTTTAAATCGCCATTGAAACATACCAGAGTTGCGAACATACTGTAAGGTTCCCATAGTTCAACAGAAGTTGAGCGATTAGTATCAGACTTACGTCAGACAAATTTTTACTATTTTAATGTTTCCATGGTGATGTGTCTCCTAACTCAACAGTTATGCCTTAAATGCATCTGTTTTTATATCAATATCAAATCATTTCTGGGCAACAATGAAGTACTTCATTGTTATTTTTTTCAATTAAAATGGTAAAAATAAACACATTTATTCTTAGTGTAACGGTTTTCTTCCGCTGAAGGAGAGGAGGACCAAAATGCAGCGTGGTTAGAGTTCAACATGTTTAATCAAGACCATACACGAGAACACTACAAAACAATAAATGTGAAAACCGAAACAGTCCTATCTAGTGCAATGACAGAAGACAACCACCCACAAAACCCAACACAAAACAGGCTACCTAAATATGGTTCCCAATCAGAGACAATGACTAACACCTGCCTCTGCTTGAGAACCATATCAGGCCAAACATAGAAATAGACAAACTAGACATACAACATAGAATGCCCACTCAGCTCACGTCCTGACCAACACTAAAACAAAGAAAACACAAAAGAACTATGGTCACAACGTGACACTTAGCAAAGACACATTTCTCAAGCAAGAATTTTGCTAGGACTATGGAAGTGGTCTGAGTGAGGGGCCTAAGCTTTATGGGAGGGATATGGAACCTCAAAACTAGCTGTTATTGGCAGAGAGGTTTAAAACTCTCTTTGTTATTGGTCAATGGGCGGCAGGTAGCCTCAAGGTTAATGTTGGGCCAGTAACCGAAAGGTCTCTGGTTCGCGTACCAGAGCCGACAAGGAGAAAAGTCTGTCACTGTTCCCTTGAGCAAGGCACTTAACTCTAATTGCTTCAGGGGCATAATTGAAACCAATAAAATAGGAAATAGGAGGAAAGGACCCAGTTGAAGACTATTTGTTCCAGGATCCCAGTGTAAACCTTGACACCTGACTGCAGAACTCAACTCCCACTGACATCCTCCCCTCCATCTTTCTAATTGGTCTCCTGTTGTCCCCGCGTCAGGAAAATCCAAGGCTTCATTTAGCTTTCATCTGTTTTCCTTCACTTTCAATTTCACTGTCCTCAGAAAGGCAATTCAGCCAGAACGAGTGTCGGAGGAGCTGTCATGCACATTGAAGAGGAGAGAATTGTATTTTGTGTCAAACAAAGTGGAAAGATCTGATATGATCCCAAAACTCCTTTACATCAACAGACCCTGGCCTGCTACAGTCCTACATAGGAACATGTTATGGACTGATTTGATATTTGACTTGCATGATAAGGAGGCAGTAAATTCTCTCTCTCACACACACACAAGCCTCTGTGGTGTCACGTCATCTGCAGTAGCACATTTAACTAGTCTATTTTTACTATTTGGCTGAATAGGTCTGCTATTTCTGGGCAGTAATGTGGGTTACATCTGCTGCGGAGAAGTGGGTTTCAAATGAACCTCTTAATTATCACATGATTAATGAATCATTACTGACCAACCACCAGATGTTTCTACTTCCTCTCTACCTGAGATGTTCTTCTGAAAAGGGTTGCTACTAATCAAAAGAAGAGAGGGAGAGAGGTCCTTAGCTAGACTCCGGCTGGTAAATGTTCAACAACACGATTCCAACCAACAGTCACCTCCCTTTGGAGGCAATTAGAGACTGTAGGAAGGGCTGAGGGAAATGTTTCTGCCTGGCTGCTGTGACTCTCAGACAGATTGTAACAGTAATAGGCTGCTTTGCTCTTCAAACTGACAGTGTGTTGAGCTAGATTGGGGAAGTAAGTAAGCGAGGAGTGATTGGAGGGCTTGTGATATAGTGTGTTCAGGTGTGTGTGTGTGTGTTTCTAATGGTGTGTGCGTGCGTATCTTTGTGTGTCCAGTATTTTATTTGTGTTTGTGTGATGTTAAGTGCGATCCAGTTACCTGTGATCAGTGGCTTTGACGTTGTCGTCGTAATGACTCCTGGTGGTATTTGTATTTATTATGGATCCCCATTAGTTCCTGCCAAGGCAGCAGCTACTCTTCCTGGGGTTTATTATGAATCCCCATTAGTTCCTGCTAAGGCAGCAGCTACTCTTCCTGGGGTTTATTATGGATCCCCATTAGTTCCTGCTAAGGCAGCAGCTACTCTTCCTGGGGTTTATTATGAATCCCCATTAGTTCCTGCCAAGGCAGCAGCTACTCTTCCTGGGGTTTATTGTGGATCCCCATTAGTTCCTGCTAAGGCAGCAGCTACTCTTCCTGGGGTTTATTATGGATCCCCATTAGTTCCTGCTAAGGCAGCAGCTACTCTTCCTGGGGTTTATTATGAATCCCCATTAGTTCCTGCTAAGGCAGCAGCTACTCTTCCTGGGGTTTATTATGGATCCCCATTAGTTCCTGCTAAGGCAGCAGCTACTCTTCCTGGGGTTTATTATGGATCCCCATTAGTTCCTGCTAAGGCAGCAGCTACTCTTCCTGGGGTTTATTATGGATCCCCATTAGTTCCTGCTAAGGCAGCAGCTACTCTTCCTGGGGTTTATTATGGATCCCCATTAGTTCCTGCTAAGGCAGCAGCTACTCTTCCTGGGGTTTATTATGGATCCCCATTAGTTCCTGCTAAGGCAGCAGCTACTCTTCCTGGGGTTTATTATGGATCCCCATTAGTTCCTGCTAAGGCAGCAGCTACTCTTCCTGGGGTTTATTATGGATCCCCATTAGTTCCTGCTAAGGCAGCATCTACTCTTCCTGGGGTTTATTATGGATCCCCATTAGTTCCTGCCAAGGCAGCAGCTACTCTTCCTGGGGTTTATTATGGATCCCCATTAGTTCCTGCAAAGGCAGCAGCTACTCTTCCTGGGGTTTATTATGGATCCCCATTAGTTCCTGCTAAGGCAGCAGCTACTCTTCCTGGGGTTTATTATGGATCCCCATTAGTTCCTGCCAAGGCAGCAGCTACTCTTCCTGGGGTTTATTATGGATCCCCATTAGTTCCTGCTGTTGCTTCACAGTCCCCGCTGTTCCATAAGGTGTCTTTTTATCTGTTTAAACAAAAATATATGATTATACTGCTGCATTAGTTACCTGATGTGGAAAAGAGTTCCATGTAGTCATTTTAAATCTGATTCTACTGCTGCATTAGTTACCTGATGTGGAAAAGAGTTCCATGTAGTCATTTTAAATCTGATTCTACTGCTGCATTAGTTACCTGATGTGGAAAAGAGTTCCATGTAGTCATTTTAAATCTGATTCTACTGCTGCATTAGTTACCTGATGTGGAAAAGAGTTCCATGTAGTCATTTTAAATCTGATTCTACTGCTGCATTAGTTACCTGATGTGGAATACAGTTCCATGTAGTCATTTTAAATCTGATTCTACTGCTGCATTAGTTACCTGATGTGGAAAAGAGTTCCATGTAGTCATTTTAAATCTGATTCTACTGCTGCATTAGTTACCTGATGTGGAATACAGTTCCATGTAGTCATTTTAAATCTGATTCTACTGCTGCATTAGTTACCTGATGTGGAAAAGAGTTCCATGTAGTCATTTTAAATCTGATTCTACTGCTGCATTAGTTACCTGATGTGGAATACAGTTCCATGTAGTCATTTTAAATCTGATTCTACTGCTGCATTAGTTACCTGATGTGGAAAAGAGTTCCATGTAGTCATTTTAAATCTGATTCTACTGCTGCATTAGTTACCTGATGTGGAAAAGAGTTCCATGTAGTCATTTTAAATCTGATTCTACTGCTGCATTAGTTACCTGATGTGGAAAAGAGTTCCATGTAGTCATTTTAAATCTGATTCTACTGCTGCATTAGTTACCTGATGTGGAAAAGAGTTCCATGTAGTCATTTTAAATCTGATTCTACTGCTGCATTAGTTACCTGATGTGGAAAAGAGTTCCATGTAGTCATGGCTCCATGTAATACTGTGCGCCTCCCATAGTCTGTCCTGGACTTGGGGACTGTAAAGAGACCTGTGGTGTCATGTCTTGTGCATAGATGTCTGAGCTGTGTGCTAGTCGTTTGAACAGACAGCTTTGTGTTTCTAACAAATACAAGTAGTGATAAAGTATGTCCTCCACTTTGAGCCAGGAGAGATTGACATGCATAATATTAATGTTTGCTGTCTGTTTACATCCAAGGGCCAGCCGTGCTGCCCTGTTCTGAGCCAATTGTAATTTTCCAAAGTCCCTCTTTGTGGCACCTGACCACACGACTGAACAGTAGTCCAGGTCGACCAAACTAGGGCCTGTAGGACCTGTCTTGTTGATAGTGTTGTTAAGAAAGTAGAGCAGCGCTTTATTATGGCCAGACTTCTCCCCATCTTAGCTACTGTTGTATCAATGTGTTATGACCATGACAGTTTACAATCCAGAGTTACTCCAAGCAGTTTAGTCACCTCAACTTGCTCAATTTCCACATGATTTATTACAATATTTAGCTGAGGTTTAGGGTTTAGTGAATGATTTGTCCAGAATACAATGCTTTTAGTTTTTTAAATGTAAAGGACTAACTCATTCCTGTGGTGTCCTCGGTACAGGATCCACCCCATCTTCATCCCCATCGTGCCACTCCTCATCAGGAACCACTGAGGAGATAGAGTTACGCAATTCAAACTCTGAGACAATAAAAACAACACACTGTAGAGTAATGTACTGCACATGACTTAAATCACGACCGCTCTGAGATCGTTAGAGCAACACAGATTACGGGAATACTCTGTAATCTCCAGGTCAACGAGAGAAAATGGCACAGTTCAACCCTGAACTGGCGTGTCTTGGAAGGCAGTTGAGAGATGGGCATGGCAGAATGGGAGGAAGATTTCATAACCCAGATATGTCAAATGAATCCTTCTCTCATCTGTTTATCCGTAGCCAGCCATCCGTGGTCCAGTAGTCGGGCCTGTTTAGTCTAATCACATTGACTTCTTCCTCTGTGTGTGTGTGTGTGTGTGTGTGTGTGTGCGTGTGTGCGTGTGTGTGTGTGCGTGGATATGCATCCTGGCCTGTTACGGCCTGACATCAATGTCTCTGCCACATCATCCATCTTACAGATGTAACAAGGGAAAAACAATGGCAAACAATTTCCATTTATCTCAAGTCAAAGCACTCATACAGAACAGACAGAACAGACTGCCTTATTCTAAAGCCATCTCTCTCATTCTCGCCAACGCGCTCGCTCGCTCCCTCTCTCCTCTCTCTTCTCTCCTCTCGATGCATCTTAAGCAGTGATCTAGTATCAGCGTACCACAACCCAAACTCTTAATTCTTAATCTATCGCCAGTCATCGATTCCCTGACAGACAGGGTTCTAAAGCAGAGCCCACCCATTCCCTGACAGACAGGAGTCTAAAGCAGAGCCCACCCATTCCCTGACAGACAGGGTCTAAAGCAGAGCCCACCCATTCCCTGACAGACAGGGGTCTAAAGCAGGGCCCACCCATTCCCTGACAGACTGGGTTCTAAAGCAGGTCCCACCCATTCCCTGACAGACAGGGGTCTAAAGCAGAGCCCACCCATTCCCTGACAGACTGGGTTTGAAGCAGAGCCCACCTATTCCCTGACAGACAGGGTTCTAAAGCAGGTCCCACCCATTCCCTGAAAGACAGGGGTCTAAAGCAGAGCCCACCCATTCCCTGACAGACTGGGTTCTAAAGCAGGTCCCACCCATTCCCTGACAGACAGGGGTCTAAAGCAGAGCCCACCCATTCCCTGACAGACTGGGTTTGAAGCAGAGCCCACCCATTCCCTGACAGACTGGGGTCTAAAGCAGGGCCCACCCATTCCCTGACAGACAGGGGTCTAAAGCAGAGCCCACCCAGTCCCTGACAGACTGGGTTCTAAAGCAGAGCCCACCCATTCCCTGACAGACAGGGGTCTAAAGCAGAGCCCACCCATTCCCTGACATACAGGGTTCTAAAGCAGAGCCCACCCATTCCCTGACAGACAAGGGTCTAAAGCAGAGCCCACCCATTCCCTGACAGACAGGGTCTAAAGCAGAGCTCACCCATTCCCTGACAGACAGGGGTCTAAAGCAGGGCCCACCCATTCCCTGACAGACTGGGTTCTAAAGCAGGTCCCACCCATTCCCTGACAGACAGGGGTCTAAAGCAGAGCCCACCCATTCCCTGACAGACTGGGTTTGAAGCAGAGCCCACCCTTTCCCTGACAGACAGGGTTCTAAAGCAGGTCACACCCATTCCCTGACAGACAGGGGTCTAAAGCAGAGCCCACCCATTCCCTGACAGACTGGGTTTGAAGCAGAGCCCACCCTTTCCCTGACAGACAGGGTTCTAAAGCAGGTCCCACCCATTCCCTGACAGACAGGGGTCTAAAGCAGAGCCCACCCATTCCCTGACAGACTGGGTTCTAAAGCAGGTCCCACCCATTCCCTGACAGACAGGGGTCTAAAGCAGAGCCCACCCATTCCCTGACAGACTGGGTTTGAAGCAGAGCCCACCCATTCCCTGACAGACTGGGGTCTAAAGCAGGGCCCACCCATTCCCTGACAGACAGGGGTCTAAAGCAGAGCCCACCCATTCCCTGACAGACAGGGTCTAAAGCAGAGCTCACCCATTCTCTGACAGACAGGGGTCTAAAGCAGGGCCACCCATTCCCTGACAGACTGGGTTCTAAAGCAGGTCCCACCCATTCCCTGACAGACAGGGGTCTAAAGCAGAGCCCACCCATTCCCTGACAGACTGGGTTTGAAGCAGAGCCCACCCATTCCCCGACAGACAGGGTTCTAAAGCAGGTCCCACCCATTCCCTGACAGACAGGGGTCTAAAGCAGAGCCCACCCATTCCCTGACAGACTGGGTTCTAAAGCAGGTCCCACCCATTCCCTGACAGACAGGGGCCTAAAGCAGAGCCCACCCATTCCCTGACAGACAGGGTCTAAAGCAGGTCCCACCCATTCCCTGACAGACAGGGGTCTAAAGCAGAGCTCACCCATTCCCTGACAGACAGGGTTTGAAGCAGAGCCCACCCATTCCCTGACAGACTGGGGTCTAAAGCAGAGCCCACCCATTCCCTGACAGACTGGGTTTGAAGCAGAGCCCACCCATTCCCTGACAGACAGGGTTCTAAAGCAGAGCCCACCCTTTCCCTGACAGACTGGGTTCTAAAGCAGGGCCCACCCATTCCCTGACAGTCTGGGGTCTAAAGCAGGGCCCACCCTTTCCCTGACAGACTGGGTTCTAAAGCAGGGCCCACCCATTCCCTGACAGTCTGGGGTCTAAAGCAGGGCCCACCCATTCCCTGACAGACTGGGTTTGAAGCAGAGCCCACCCATTCCCTGACAGACAGGGTTCTAAAGCAGAGCCCACCCATTCCCTGACAGACAGGGTTCTAAAGCAGAGCCCACCCTTTCCCTGACAGACTGGGTTCTAAAGCAGGGCCCACCCATTCCCTGACAGTCTGGGGTCTAAAGCAGAGCCCACCCATTCCCTGACAGACTGGGTTTGAAGCAGAGCCCACCCATTCCCTGACAGACTGGGGTCTAAAGCAGGGCCCACCCATTCCCTGACAGACAGGGGTCTAAAGCAGAGCCCACCCATTCCCTGACAGACAGGGTTCTAAAGCAGAGCCCACCAATTTCCTGACAGACAGGGTTCTAAAGCAGAGCCCACCCATTTCCTGACAGACAGGGGTCTAAAGCAGAGCCCACCCATTCCCTGACAGACAGGGTTCTAAAGCAGGGCCCACCCATTCCCTAACAGACAGGGGTCTAAAGCAGAGCCCACCCATTCCCTGACAGACAGGGGTCTAAAGCAGAGCCCACCCATTCCCTGACAGACAGGGTTTGAAGCAGAGCCCACCCATTCCCTGACAGACTGGGTTCTAAAGCAGAGCCCACCCATTCCCTGACAGACTGGGTTCTAAAGCAGAGCCCACCCATTCCCTGACAGACAGGGTTTGAAACAGAGCCCACCCATTCCCTGACAGACTGGGTTCTAAAGCAGAGCCTACCCATTCCCTGACAGACTGGGTTCTAAAGCAGAGCCCACCCATTCCCTGACAGACCGGGTTTGAAGCAAGGCCCACCCATTCCCTGACAGACCGGGTTTGAAGCAGAGCCCACCCATTCCCTGACAGACAGGGTTTGAAGCAGAGCCCACCCATTCCCTGACAGACAGGGTTTGAAGCAGAGCCCACCCATTCCCTGACAGACTGGGGTCTAAAGCAGTGCCCACCCATTCCCTGACAGACAGGGTTTGAAGCAGAGCCCACCCATTCCCTGACAGACAGGGTTTGAAGCAGAGCCCACCCATTTCCTGACAGACTGGGGTCTAAACCAGAGCCCACCCATTCCCTGACAGACTGGGGTCTAAAGCAGAGCTCACCCATTCCCTGACAGACTGGGTTTGAAGCAGAGCCCACCCATTCCCTGACAGAGAGGGGTCTAAAGCAAAGCCGAATTATGAGCAGTGCAGATGTGGCACTGGTGACACACACACTTGTTTACACAGACACACACATGGCATCAATCCGCACACACTGGCATACACAGACACACACATGGCATCAATACACACACTCTGGCATACACAGACACACACATGGCATCAATCCGCACACACACACGCTTGCATAAACAGAGACACACACTCTTGCATACAATGAGACACAGGGCATCAGTACACACACTGGCATACACAGAGACACACATGGCATCAGTACACACACTGGCATACACAGAGACACACATGGCATCAATACACACACTGGTATACATAGAGACACACATGGCATCAGTACACACACTGGCATACACAGAGACACACATGGCATCAATACACACACTGGTATACACAGAGACACACATGGCATCAGTACACACACTGGTATACATAGAGACACACATGGCATCAGTACACACACTGGTATACATAGAGACACACATGGCATCAGTACACACACTGGTATACATAGAGACACACATGGCATCAGTACACACACTGGTATACATAGAGACACACATGGCATCAGTACACACACTGGTATACACAGAGACACACATGGCATCAGTACACACACTGGCATACACAGAGCCACACATGGCATCAGTACACACACTGGCATACACAGAGCCACACATGGCTGTCTTATCCCTATCAGGAGAGTATTATCTCAACCCTCAGCAGGCTGATACAACCTCAGTTAACTCTATTCAACTACACTACTGTCTCACTATATACAACCTCAGTTAACTCTATTCAACTACACTACTGTCTCACTATATACAACCTCAGTTAACTCTATTCAACTACACTACTGTCTCACTATATACAACCTCAGCAGGCTGACACAACCTCAGTTAACTCTATTCAACTACACTATTGTCTCACTATAGTTGATACAACCCCAGCTAACTCTATTCAAGTACACTACTGTCTCACTATAGTTGTTACAACCTCAGTTAACTCTATTCAACTACACTACTGTCTCACTATAGTTGATACAATCTCAGCTAACTCTATTCAACTACACTACTGTCTCACTATAGTTGATACAACCTCAGTTAACTCTGTTCAACTACACTACTGTCTCACTATATACAACCTCAGTTAACTCTATTCAACCCTACACTACTGTCTCACTATATACAACCTCAGCTAACTCTATTCAACTACACTACTGTCTCACTATATACAACCTCAGTTAACTCTATTCAACTACACTACTGTCTCACTATATACAACCTCAGTTAACTCTATTCAACTACACTACTGTCTCACTATATACAACCTCAGTTAACTCTATTCAACTGCACTACTGTCTCACTATAGTTGATACAACCTCAGTTAACTCTGTTCAACCCTACACTACTGTCTCACTATAGTTGATACAACCTCAGTTAACTCTGTTCAACCCTACACTACTGTCTCACTATATACAACCTCAGTTAACTCTATTTAACTACACTACTGTCTCACTATATACAACCCCAGTTAACTCTATTCAACTACACTACTGTCTCACTATATACAACCTCAGTTAACTCTGTTCAACCCTGCACTGCTGTAACTCATCATCAAGACCGGTATGATTGACATGTTGTTATGGTAAGATAGTATGGAGTGTATTGTTGACATTGTGTAATCACTACAGTCACACAGAGTGCTCGACCACTGCAGTGTTTTTATTGTGCAGGTGTAAGAGTGTTCCTCTTGCGTTAGTGGTAATTAGCATGAGTAACGAGCTCTGCACAAAGCGAGAGAGGGACAGTTAACGAGGGGCTGGTACTCCCACTACACACAAGTAAGTACACATCCTTAGGTTTGGCAGAGGTCTGTGCTTACTCCCAAACCCCCAGGGTGCGAAGAAGGGAATGCACACACAATATTTTCTCTCTCTCTCTCCTGCACACTGTGCCTACGTTCTTATAATCATAGCTTATTGTATCCATATAATTTCCTGCTTAGTTATTACCTTTACCTGAACTGATCTGTTCTTACATTGGTTGCCTCTAGATTCTAATGTCCATCTGTCTGTTAGCAGTTCTAAGGTTTATCCCTCTCTCCACTCTTAGAGGAGATTCCTAATGTGTGTGTGTATAATGGGTGGCAGGATTATTTATAGATCTTGTTTGTGTACCCTCTCTCTCTGTGTGTGTGTGTGTGTGTGTGTGTGTGTGTGTGTGTGTGTGTGTGTGTGTGTGTGTGTGTGTGTGTGTGTGTGTGTGTGTGTGTGTGTGTGTGTGTGTGTGTGTGAGAGAGAGCGAGTCCACTAACTGAACAGTGGACCAGGAGTATCATACTTGCTACTGTGATTCCTGAAATGCAGAGCCAGTTGGTGGAGTATTTTTCAAATCTGAATTTATACTTTTGTTATTTTGTTTGCTAGCTCAGCTGATTAGTTAGCTCTGTCTGATTAGCTACCAAATTATGATATTGCTAGCTAGCCACTTAATATAACTTGTTTTCTAGCTGTTAAGCTAGCTAAGTTAGCAATGCTGTGAATACAACTTTCATCTACTGCCGACATCAGGATAGTAGAGCACTATACTAGAGCACTATACTAGATCACTATACTAGAGCACTATACTAGATCACTATACTAGAGCACTAGTTAGCTCCAAAAGAGGTTATAGCTTTGACTGCATGCTGACAGTGAATTCAGAGCCATTCAGTGACTAGCTACACAACAAACATAATTTTACCAGGTTCCTGTGAAGCACTTGTAATTAAAGTCCACCACAACATACTGTACCCAAGAGCTTCCTGATGTAGTAGTGTGTGTTTAATTTCATTGTGTATTAGAAACACAGCGTGAGATCATTGTGATGGGATTTATCCAGTGGTTGATCAGGCAGTATAATTCTGCTCTCACTTCTGCCAGCATACACTATTTAATCTCCATCACTGTCACACACACACACACACACACACACACACACACACACACACACACACACACACACACACACACACATGGAGCTTAGAGTGATGAGAAATCGAAGCCGGTAGGATAGGAGGGTGAAGAGAGACAGACAGTCATATTAGGTTTCATTAAAACTGGATATAGCTACAATACCTCATCCTCCAATTTCCTGCCCTTCCCACTCTTGCTCAATGCAATCAGAATATTGCATCACTGTGCACAGGCTTATTGGGTTAGTTTTGTAGACTTCATACTAATGGGGTTATGTTGCATTCTCTAAATGTATATTTCAATGAGTATTAGTAGTAACCTTGGGTGATGAAATGTGTGTGTGTGTTTGCCTGATCAACAGTCTACTCCCTCAATTTACATTTTGGACCAAACAAACACATGAACCTAGCGATGCACAGAATGGCAACGGCTAATCAGGGTTACCGTGGTAACACAGTGGTGGCATGTTAGCCGACAATGTCGGGTCTAACGCCGGGTTCAAGTAATTTCCCCAGAGCTGCCGTGCTTCAATGTAGAAACACAAACAGGCTAAACCACGCAGTTTATTAAAACATGCGGGTTGAATCACCTCGGGGTTGCTTCGTTCGTGGTCTATTTGTGATTGAAGAGATTGACCATACTGTACTGCATTTCCGACCCCGGCTGACCTCCACGGTCTGAATTGCCATTGGTGCTTTTAAGAGCATCTAAATTAAATCAGTCACTGTTCAAATCACATGGTTGATGTGAAAATAGATCTAGCAATATATGTGTGTAAAACCACTAATCAATCCAACCATTGAAAATACATTTGTTCAAGGCCTCCCGAGTGGCGCAGTGGTCTAAGACACTGCATCGCAGTGCTAGCTGTGCCACTAGAGATTCTGGGTTCAAGTCCAGGCTCTGTGGCAGCCGGCCACGACCGGGAGACACATGGAGCGGTGAACAATTGGCCCAGCGTCGTCTGGGTTAGGAGAGGGTTTGGCCGGCAGGGATGACCTAGTTCCATCGCCCACCAGCGACTCCACTGGGTGCAGTGCATGCTGACACGGTCGCCAGGTCCGTACGGGATGACAGCGATGAAACCAGACTGTAACTACTGTCATAACGTTGGCTTGGGGGTAGGTTTATGACAGTCATAAATACCCCTTTTCCCTCTCTCTTCCCTACTGTTGTGACATTTGACATAGAGATTATGGGAACATCAGAAGGTGGGGGGAAATTAACTATATTCTGGTAATCCGACCAATTGAGCATATGCGGTGGTACTTAATGAATATGATGTCAGTTCAGATGTCATCTGAGACATTCTCATCGATGATAGGATGACATAAACTCTACAGTGGAAAGTCTACACATCAGAGTTATCGTATTCACATGGAATTGTTGTTCAGTTTAAATGTTTGAATATAAAATTATTGGTGAAGAGATTAAATGTAATTTTAGCTTCCAAATGAGAGATTTGAGTTTTCATAAGGTTAGGGCTCTGCTCAATCAGTGGCCCGCCCCTGTGAAGAGACATGGGTTATAAAACTTTTCAGACACACCCTTCTCGCTCCACTATATAAAGCCTTGATGAAAATGTAACCTCCTGTTCCAAGTACGTGAGGTCTGCAGCCTCTGCGTTAAAAGGACTAACATGTCATCTATAGAACAAAGCGTGAGCTTTGGTTGCGAATGGTATGAACTTTGAACTCTTATTCACTACAGAAGTGACACATCCTAGCCGTTGAGTTAGCAACATCAGCTGCAAACGCGGGCTAGGAAAGAACAGACAGATTATTCCGTCTACCACACAACGACGTTACTATAACGTATCCAATTGACCACCAGAGACATTCTTCAAAGGACTCGGTTTGGCAACACGGCCTTCCACCAACCTAACGAAGCGCAGCTCAGAGTAAATATTTATTGCATTTGACTTTTCCAAATGGGCGGTAATTTAGAATGCATAAGATACTGTATTTACGACAGCTTCTCCCTGTGTCCCTCAGTCTTCCCGCTCTTTCACTCAAACCCAGCCCCTTTTCTTTTGTGTAACCAGCTGTCATATCTGTTCCGCCCGCTAGGGACGTTTTCCTTTATGACGTAATTTGTAATCAATGTATGATTCGTTCTTTGTATATGTAATTCTGTGTGATTAGTTAGGTATTTAGTAAATAAATAATTAAACCCAATTTTGTATTGCTGATTCAACTTGTTAGCCAGGGTTCGTGAAGATAACCAAGAAGTAACTATTAATATTGACTGCTATTGATGTAAAATATTACTAGGTCTTTCAGAGTTTATTCGGAAGATAACAGCTCTATAAATATTATTTTGTGGTGCCCGACTCTCTAGTTAATTACATTTAAATGATTAGCTCAATCAGGTAACATTAATTACAGAGAAAGGATTTTAAAGAATAGCATGTCATATCACTTAATCCGGCATAGCCAAAGACACAACATTATCAATTGGGATACCAGGAAATTAGGGAGAAAAAGGGGTAAAAAAAAGTATAATAATTGATTGGTTCTGCTATAAATCCTACGGCTGTGTTGTATGGTATCTACAGTGCCACTGTATCATATGGAGTGTGTATTATTTAGTCTTGCCACCCCCCATTAGTGTTGATGATAATGGTAATGTAGGGACAGGTAAAGGGGTAATCTGTTTGGGGGGGAAATGAGTGGAGATGGGGATCTAAAGCATTGCCGCGATGGGTTTAAAGAGACTAATTTATCATCCCCCACACCTCCTCAGCCACAACCCCCCTTCTCCTCCTTTACTCAAGCCTTTCTTTACCCCCTCCTCCACTTCCCTCTTATCTCATTGACCTTGCTTTGCTCTCTGCAGCTGGAATTTGTCTTTGAAAGGGATGAGATTGGCATAGTGTTACCGTACACACACACACCCGTCAAGGACGAAGGTGACACAACAAGCGTATTCTGAATCAATGGAAGCTCATTGGTTTTGGTTGTGATTTGCACGTCTCCAACATTGAAAAGTTGTGCCTTACTTACACCTCTCTGAAACAGAAGGATTTGACGGGTGGACATTCTCCTTCATACCCGAGGGATAGGGGATAATGTATTATAGTACCGGGTGTCCTGCACTCTTTTCACATTTAAATCTCCGCTGGGGGTGATTGGCGAAGTAGGAGGTTCACTTGTTTTGTCGCTGCAGGATTCTGCACAAGACAAATGCATAGATTGTATCTGCACTGGAACAGAAGGAAATAGCAGAGTTCTCTCCCTCCCCAGTTTTCATCCCTGCTTTGATAATCACCAGCATCATCCTTACAGAGACATTTTAGCCCTCCACAACCACCCTTACAGGAGGAGGATAGGAGGGTGGATGGCTGGCTGGAGGGAGGGAGGGTAGACAGGGAGAGGGGGAGCCTAAATGACGAGGCGCATGTTCAGCATCCATGAACAGGGGATGTGGAGGGGAAAGGAGCGGATGGTCCCATAGGATTGGGGTTTGCTGTTGGAATACTGATACAGACCACAGAGTATTCCCTCCTACACTCTTAGAACAAAAAAGGTGCTATTTAAAACCTTCTTCGGCTGTCCCAATAGGATAACCCTTTGAGGAACCCTTTTTGGATCCAGGTAGAACCCTTTTGGGTTCTATTTAGAACCCTTTCCACAGAGGATTCTACCTGAAACCAAAAATGGTTTCTCCTATGGGGACAGCCGAAGAACCTTTCTGTACTTTCCATCCAACCGGTTGACTTTATCTGCATACTGTCTGTCACACCGTGCAGAAACCGGGTTTGAGCACAACACAGTCATAATACAACACAACACAGTCATAATAGTAACTAAACAGCAGCCCTGGAGACAACACAGTCATAATAGTAACTAAACAGCAGCCCTGGAGACAACACAGTCATAATAGTAACTAAACAGCAGCCCTGGAGACAACACAGTCATAATAGTAACTAAACAGCAGCCCTGGACACAACACAGTCATAATACAACACAACACAGTCATAATACAACACAACACAGTCATAATAGTAATTAAACAGCAGCCCTGGACACAACACAGTCATAATACAACACGACACAGTCATAATAGTAACTAAACAGCAGCCCTGGAGACAACACAGTCATAATACAACACAACACAGTCATAATAGTAACTAAACAGCAGCCCTGGAGACAACACAGTCATAATACAACACAACACAGTCATAATACAACACAACACAGTCATAATACAACACAACACAGTCATAATAGTAACTAAACAGCAGCCCTGGAGACAACACAGTCATAATACAACACAACACAGTCATAATACAACACAACACAGTCATAATAGTAACTAAACAGCAGCCCTGGAGACAACACAGTCATAATAGTAACTAAACAGCAGCCCTGGAGACAACACAGTCATAATACAACACAACACAGTCATAATAGTAACTAAACAGCAGCCCTGGACACAACACAGTCATAATAAAACACAACACAGTCATAATACAACACAACACAGTCATAATAGTAATTAAACAGCAGCCCTGGACACAACACAGTCATAATACAACACAACACAGTCATAATAGTAACTAAACAGCAGCCCTGGAGACAACACAGTCATAATAGTAATTAAACAGCAGCCCTGGACACAACACAGTCATAATAGAACACAACACAGTCATAATAGTAATTAAACAGCAGCCCTGGACACAACACAGTCATAATACAACACAACACAGTCATAATAGTAACTAAACAGCAGCCCTGGAGACAACACAGTCATAATACAACACAACACAGTCATAATACAACACAACACAGTCATAATACAACACAACACAGTCATAATAGTAACTAAACAGCAGCCCTGGACACAACACAGTCATAATACAACACAACACAGTCATAATAGTAACTAAACAGCAGCCCTGGACACAACACAGTCATAATACAACACAACACAGTCATAATAGTAACTAAACAGCAGCCCTGGACACAACACAGTCATAATACAACACAACACAGTCATAATAGTAACTAAACAGCAGCCCTGGAGACAACACAGTCATAATAGTAACTAAACAGCAGCCCTGGACACAACACAGTCATAATACAACACAACACAGTCATAATACAACACGACACAGTCATAATAGTAACTAAACAGCAGCCCTGGAGACAACACAGTCATAATACAACACAACACAGTCATAATAGTAACTAAACAGCAGCCCTGGAGACAACACAGTCATAATACAACACAACACAGTCATAATACAACACAACACAGTCATAATACAACACAACACAGTCATAATAGTAACTAAACAGCAGCCCTGGAGACAACACAGTCATAATACAACACAACACAGTCATAATACAACACAACACAGTCATAATAGTAACTAAACAGCAGCCCTGGAGACAACACAGTCATAATAGTAACTAAACAGCAGCCCTGGAGACAACACAGTCATAATACAACACAACACAGTCATAATAGTAACTAAACAGCAGCCCTGGACACAACACAGTCATAATAAAACACAACACAGTCATAATACAACACAACACAGTCATAATAGTAATTAAACAGCAGCCCTGGACACAACACAGTCATAATACAACACAACACAGTCATAATAGTAACTAAACAGCAGCCCTGGAGACAACACAGTCATAATAGTAATTAAACAGCAGCCCTGGACACAACACAGTCATAATAGAACACAACACAGTCATAATAGTAATTAAACAGCAGCCCTGGACACAACACAGTCATAATACAACACAACACAGTCATAATAGTAACTAAACAGCAGCCCTGGAGACAACACAGTCATAATACAACACAACACAGTCATAATACAACACAACACAGTCATAATACAACACAACACAGTCATAATAGTAACTAAACAGCAGCCCTGGACACAACACAGTCATAATACAACACAACACAGTCATAATAGTAACTAAACAGCAGCCCTGGACACAACACAGTCATAATACAACACAACACAGTCATAATAGTAACTAAACAGCAGCCCTGGACACAACACAGTCATAATACAACACAACACAGTCATAATAGTAACTAAACAGCAGCCCTGGAGACAACACAGTCATAATACAACACAACACAGTCATAATAGTAATTAAACAGCAGCCCTGGACACAACACAGTCATAATACAACACAACACAGTCATAATAGTAACTAAACAGCAGCCCTGGAGACAACACAGTCATAATACAACACAACACAGTCATAATACAACACAACACAGTCATAATAGTAACTAAACAGCAGCCCTGGACACAACACAGTCATAATACAACACAACACAGTCATAATACAACACAACACAGTCATAATACAACACAACACAGTCATAATAGTAACTAAACAGCAGCCCTGGACACAACACAGTCATAATACAACACAACACAGTCATAATAGTAACTAAACAGCAGCCCTGGACACAACACAGTCATAATACAACACAACACAGTCATAATAGTAACTAAACAGCAGCCCTGGACACAACACAGTCATAATACAACACAACACAGTCATAATAGTAACTAAACAGCAGCCCTGGACACAACACAGTCATAATACAACACAGTCATAATAGTAATTAAACAGCAGCCCTGAAGACAACACAGTCATAATACAACACAACACAGTCATAATACAACACAACACAGTCATAATAGTAACTAAACAGCAGCCCTGGACACAACACAGTCATAATACAACACAACACAGTCATAATAGTAACTAAACAGCAGCCCTGGACACAACACAGTCATAATACAACACAACACAGTCATAATAGTAACTAAACAGCAGCCCTGGACACAACACAGTCATAATACAACACAACACAGTCATAATAGTAATTAAACAGCAGCCCTGGAGACAACACAGTCATAATACAACACAACACAGTCATAATAGTAACTAAACAGCAGCCCTGGACACAACACAGTCATAATACAACACAACACAGTCATAATAGTAACTAAACAGCAGCCCTGGACACAACACAGTCATAATACAACACAACACAGTCATAATACAACACAACACAGTCATAATACAACACAACACAGTCATAATACAACACAACACAGTCATAATAGTAATTAAACAGCAGCCCTGGACACAACACAGTCATAATACAACACAACACAGTCATAATACAACACAACACAGTCATAATAGTAACTAAACAGCAGCCCTGGACACAACACAGTCATAATACAACACAACACAGTCATAATAGTAACTAAACAGCAGCCCTGGACACAACACAGTCATAATACAACACAACACAGTCATAATACAACACAACACAGTCATAATACAACACAACACAGTCATAATAGTAATTAAACAGCAGCCCTGGACACAACACAGTCATAATACAACACAACACAGTCATAATAGTAATTAAACAGCAGCCCTGGACACAACACAGTCATAATACAACACAACACAGTCATAATACAACACAACACAGTCATAATAGTAATTAAACAGCAGCCCTGGACACAACACAGTCATAATACAACACAACACAGTCATAATAGTAACTAAACAGCAGCCCTGGAGACAACACAGTCATAATACAACACAACACAGTCATAATACAACACAACACAGTCATAATACAACACAACACAGTCATAATACAACACAACACAGTCATAATAGTAACTAAACAGCAGCCCTGGAGACAACACAGTCATAATACAACACAACACAGTCATAATAGTAACTAAACAGCAGCCCTGGAGACAACACAGTCATAATACAACACAACACAGTCATAATAGTAACTAAACAGCAGCCCTGGAGACAACACAGTCATAATAGTAACTAAACAGCAGCCCTGGAGACAACACAGTCATAATACAACACAACACAGTCATAATAGTAACTAAACAGCAGCCCTGGACACAACACAGTCATAATACAACACAACACAGTCATAATAGTAACCAAACAGCAGCCCTGGACACAACACAGTCATAATACAACACAACACAGTCATAATAGTAATTAAACAGCAGCCCTGGACACAACACAGTCATAATACAACACAACACAGTCATAATACAACACAACACAGTCATAATACAACACAACACAGTCATAATAGTAATTAAACAGCAGCCCTGGACACAACACAGTCATAATACAACACAACACAGTCATAATACAACACAACACAGTCATAATACAACACAACACACAACACACTATATTTCACACAGAGGACACCTAGATATAACAAAACAATGCATCAGTGTATTGATTCAAAATCAGAACACATACAAATACTTAACAGATCCAAATATTGCACATGACCAAAAATATCCTAAAACACTGCGTACTACCACAGCTATCCCTAGACATAACGAACAAAACGAATGCTGCCAATGGGATTCTCCTCCAAAGTTGTGCTCATGCCCAGACACAACACAGTCTGCTGTGTTGCAGTAAACACAACCAAATAAACTATTCTTCTCACTATCGCTCATCCGTATATTCATCAAAGATAATCAGTCCCTCAGGATTGTTGCTGATATTTGCAGGCTAAGGTGCTTGATTTAGCTGCAGCAACTCTGACATTCTGCACTGATTCTGTCTAATTTATTGTGAAACAGAGCTGAGGAGGGAAAATGTTTGTTGACGTGTCGGTTGATTGAACCATATTATGCAGTAAATGTACGGGTGGTGATTGGATGAAATTGCGTGCTTCTTTTTGTACTGCGTCGATGGGTCAGTGTTATGCTATAATATTGCGATGATTAGACTGTTTTAATGCGAAAGGAGTGCAGTGATTGGGTCAAATTTGCAAGCCCTTGCATTATATGCAGAGAACTGTTGATTTTTCCAAAACATTTGCGATCGGGGAATCCTGTAGGGACTGACTGACGGCATGTCAAGTGGCAACATTAAAAGGCGTTACGGGGTTTATGCACCAACGATATGCTTATGCTCTCTATCATACGTAGTTGGCTTTTAGTAACGGTGTGCTGAAAGTGACAGAAATGTGTAATGATGATGATAATTGCATACATTCCAGTGCATAGATATTTGCAATAGTAGGCCCCTGTACCATTCTCCTGTGACACTGCCTTCTGGTTGGCCATAATCGTCTCCTCATTGTATCACCTGACCTTTGACCCTCCTATGATTGATGCGCCTATACGGGGGGAGGGGCTTCCTGAGGTTTATTATGAATACAGACTCCAGACAGAGCCAGCGTCGCTACAGTGGCGGTGGGGGTTGGCGCCGGGCTACGGGTACTCCCTCAATGTCATGTGAAAGTGATACTAACTACCCCCCCTACACTACAGTACCCCTCTCTCCTCCCCCACCCGTTCAGGCACAGTGGAGCGTTCCAATATCATCTGTTTATAAAAAATAAAACAACCACTGCATCATTTTTAGGGTCTGTTCTAAAGAGGTGGAATTGCGTCTTTCCTTCCTTCCGATCTTCCTTCCTTGGAGTGATCATGTATGATAGGGACATGATAGGGGACAGTGTGGTTTCCACTACTTTGCGTTCACCAAGTGATTATCTCAAGGAAGGAGAATAATAAAGATGCAAAAGAGATGTAAGTATTTGAACTGGGACTTGGGCTATATTAGCTAGAGAGAGGTTTGTGGCGACTCATGGCTGCCATTTCAGAGATGCCATCCATCATTCACTTTCTTCAGCCTTTTTCTTGAACAGACTGAACACCCCCATTTGGTTTGAATGATTGATCACATCCATTGATTGTCATTTAGCCTGCCCATCACTAATACTAAATCAATATGTCTGTTGATGTGTTGGAGACTTACCTCTGGGTGTTGGTGAGTTAACCCTTAGTGTTCTATCGTCTGTCCTGGTGGTGGTGTTTGCTCCCAGTCGTTCCTCCACAGGCCCTGCTTTGGCCTCGGAAAAACCCATGTCTGGTGAACTCTGACTGGGCTGAGTTTCGGTGACCGGGGCCTCTTTAGTTCCAATGTCGGTGCTTACGGTCGAGGCCAGACGTCTTGTGGTGACCCTGGTTTGTGGGGATGTGGGTGGGGTGCCAGAGTCAAGGGGTTGTCTGGTCAGTGTGGTCTCTACCTGTGTTGGGTTGACGGTGATCCTTGGTGGAGTTGTGACCAGGGTTGTGGAGACTGTGGTTTGTGGGGATGTTAGGGGGACAGAGGCTGTGAGAGGGTCACTCTGGGGAACAAGTTCATCTTGGATCTTCGTTTCCTTGGAGAAAGACTTAGTGGTGACACTCCAACTGTGCTTTGGCGTTTGGGCCGTTTCTGCCGTTTCGTGTGTTATTGTCTGTGGCAGTATGTTTGTGCTGGTGAGACTATCGGAGGATATATCAACCCCCTGAGAAATAGAGGATATGGAATCTAAGACAGCGGTTATAGAATCTAAGATATCTTGGTTTGGTTGTGTGTTCTTGTTAGGAGTGACTGTCTGTGGATTTGTTACTGTTCTTATCTCAGTGGAGCTGGGGTGACCTTCAGTCCAAGAGGTGATGGTGGAGGACTGAGGGCTTTTATTAATACCCTCCTCCACAGACCCTGAATTTTCCGGTGAATTCTCAGGCTCCGTTCGTCCCTCTGTTGGTCCCTCTGTTGGTCTCTCTGTTGGTCCCTCTTTTGGTCCCTCTGTCGGTCTCTCTATTGGTCCCTTTGACAGTTCCTTTGTTGGTCCCTCTGATGGTGTGGTCCTTTGGGGCCCTGCATTCTTAGTCTGTGACTTGCCTCCAAACGGGTTGAGCGAAGGAAACGACGGCGCCGCCGGGAGTGGTGGGAACCTGGACAAGCTGGGCTGCTTTGGCAAGTACGAGCCTAGCCAATAAGACCATCCCTTACTGGCAGGCAGTCCTGTCGGCTTCGTAAGATCCGCCTCTTCATCCGCAAACACCGTGGTGTGGAGAAGAATGGCGAGGAGAGAGCACCATAAGCACAAAGCCATCATCCGATGAAGGTGATGCATGTTGCCGACAGTGAAGCGGAGCGGCTAGTTAGGCACCGGTCACATGCTGTCCTCCATTCCCCGGGCCCCCTAGGGCACGTTGGCTCGCTCTCCTGTGAAGTGACCTAAAACACAGATGCACACAGGACATTGAGTGACATACTTTCACTTTATCACAGTACAGTTAGTTTGACTTGATACATGGATATGTGTTGTTGAGCTGAAATGTGTCTGCTGGCTTGTTTTTACTGGAGAGGTTATTTAAACGGGACGTTTCATTTCGTGCTTGACCTGTTTTTTGTCTGTTTTTCCAGAGAATATAATATCACATGTTGATGATATTATACAACCCATAATACAGCAGGGCAGCCATTAAAATGGACTGCTGAAGTTAGCAGGCCGGGAAAATGTTGTCCACCACAAACCGCCACAAGAACGACGGTGTTATTGGACACATATACTTAGTGGTGTCAGATTCTGAGGTCAGTATTTATGTGAGGAAGTTGTGTGTCATTCATATGTATACTTGGTAAGAGTCTTGGGACAACTAAACATGAAATATACTTCTGACCAATCACAAAAGAGACTTTCCAGATGTCATGTATTTTCTCAGCACTTTAGTTAGCGCTAACTTTTACATAATGTGTGTGTGTGTGTGTGCGTGGGGGGGGGTCCGTCCTCTGTATAGAAATGGAAGGGGAACTCTTTTCTTGGATGGGAGGAACGGGTAGTTCAAAGTCTCTGTCCAGTTGCCTCAGTGAAGAGATTGGAGCACCGATGGAATTTTCCATTGAGAACAACCTGTGTGCTTTAGTTGTGTTTGAACCCACCTCCCTCCAACTCTCTTTCATTCCCCGTTTGATTTGTTCTTTAAAACGGGGAGAAACCCTCTGCTTAAGTGAGAGTGTGTTTTCCTGTAGTGAGAGAATAACATCAGTATTCAAGACAATCAGCCATTTACTCTCTCCTGCTCTTCATCAAGCTCTTTCCTTCTTTCCCTGCAAATATATTCCTCTGCTTTTTCATCTCTCACCCCATTTTCAGTACCTCCCCCTCTATCTCCTTCACTCCTTTACACCTTTCCATTTATTTCCCCATACATCTCTCTCTCTGTCACTCTGTCCTACGCTACATCTCTCTCTCTGTTACTCTGTCCTACGCTACATCTCTCTCTGTCCCTCTGTCCTATGCTACATCTCTCTCTCTGTCCCTCTGTCCTATGCTACATCTCTCTCTGTTACTCTGTCCTATGCTACATCTCTCTCTCTCTGTTACTCTGTCCTATGCTACATCGCTCTCTCTCTCTCTGTTACTCTGTCCTACGCTACATCTCTCTCTGTTACTCTGTCCTACGCTACATCGCTCTCTCTCTCTGTTACTCTGTCCTATGCTACATCTCTCTCTCTCTCTGTTACTCTGTCCTATGCTATATCTCTCTCTCTGTTACTCTGTTCTATGCTACATCTCTCTCTCTGTTACTCTGTCCTATGCTACATCTCTCTCTCTCTCTGTTACTCTGTCCTATGCTACATCTCTCTCTCTCTCTGTTACTCTGTCCTATGCTACATCTCTCTCTCTCTCTGTTACTCTGTCCTATGCTACATCTCTCTCTCTCTCTGTTACTCTGTCCTATGCTACATCTCTCTATCTCAAGTGTAGCTCATAACACAAACCGATCAATCACCTTTTAATAGCACTACCCTAGGCCTGATCTCTCTACAGGACATTCAGTGACTTGACCCTGTCTCTGTGCCCCATGTAGTGTTGACCTTAGTGGGCCTCACTACCTCTCTGAGCCTTCCTGGGGGTAGTTGGCTGGATACTGAGGCATGAGTAGTGGTGCTGAGGGGCACACTCAGAAACATACAACTGCCCACACATTACTGCCTTCTATCAGGACTCTGAGTGTACATGCTTGAAATACATTTCCATTGAGGAATGGTTGTACTTAGAGACCCACCCACGTCCACTCACATCATAGTCATCACACACACACACACACACACACACACACCAAAGCCCCCAAGACGTTAAAACCTTTCGAACCAGTTGGTTCATTCTTGGTGTGTTACAGAAAGACAAATAAACGGTACTTAATGCCGTCTTTGTAGAACACTGAGATATTCGTTGTGACATTCTGTTCTTCAGAAGAAACACGTTGCCTTTTTAGTTCCACGCTAAACCATTCGCTAAACCATTCGCTAAACCATTCGCTAAACCATTCGCTAAACCATTCGCTAAACCATTCCAATTAGCTATTAAGCTTGAAAAAACTATGCCTCTGCCCTGATCGGGTTTTTGTTCAATTTGACACATATTGATCAATTATTTACACAAGGGGGATTATGCATCATTTAATTTGGCTAACATTCTCAAATTTCACTTCCCTCACTATCAATTACACAGGCATGCCAGCTTCCTGTTTCAGTCAGAAGATTACCTGACTAATTAGTGTCTATGCCTTTCATAGAGAGCAGAGTTAAATATACCCCCCCCCCCCCCCCCCCTCACCCACATGGTACATCCCTAATAAGCTTACAGTGCCTTGCGAAAGTATTCGGCCCCCTTGAACTTTGCGACCTTTTGCCACATTTCAGGCTTCAAACATAAAGATATAAAACTGTATTTTTTTGTGAAGAATCAACAACAAGTGGGACACAATCATGAAGTGGAACGACATTTATTGGATATTTCAAACTTTTTTAACAAATCAAAAACTGAAAAATTGGGCGTGCAAAATTATTCAGCCCCCTTAAGTTAATACTTTGTAGCGCCACCTTTTGCTGCAATTACAGCTGTAAGTCGCTTGGGGTATGTCTCTATCAGTTTTGCACATCGAGAGACTGAAATTTTTTCCCATTCCTCCTTGCAAAACAGCTCGAGCTCAGTGAGGTTGGATGGAGAGCATTTGTGAACAGCAGTTTTCAGTTCTTTCCACAGATTCTCGATTGGATTCAGGTCTGGACTTTGACTTGGCCATTCTAACACCTGGATATGTTTATTTTTGAAACATTCCATTGTAGATGTTGCTTTATGTTTTGGATCATTGTCTTGTTGGAAGACAAATCTCCGTCCCAGTCTCAGGTCTTTTGCAGACTCCATCAGGTTTTCTTCCAGAATGGTCCTGTATTTGGCTCCATCCATCTTCCCATCAATTTTAACCATCTTCCCTGTCCCTGCTGAAGAAAAGCAGGCCCAAACCATGATGCTGCCACCACCATGTTTGACAGTGGGGATGGTGTGTTCAGGGTGATGAGTTGTGTTGCTTTTACGCCAAACATAACGTTTTGCATTGTTGCCAAAAAGTTCAATTTTGGTTTCATCTGACCAGAGCACCTTCTTCCACATGTTTGGTGTGTCTCCCAGGTGGCTTGTGGCAAACTTTAAACAACACTTTTTATGGATATCTTTAAGAAATGGCTTTCTTCTTGCCACTCTTCCATAAAGGCCAGATTTGTGCAATATACGACTGATTGTTGTCCTATGGACAGAGTCTCTCACCTCAGCTGTAGATCTCTGCAGTTCATCCAGAGTCATCATGGGCCTCTTGGCTGCATCTCTGATCAGTCTTCTCCTTGTATGAGCTGAAAGTTTAGAGGGACGGCCAGGTCTTGGTAGATTTGCAGTGGTCTGATACTCCTTCCATTTCAATATTATTCGCTTGCACAGTGCTCCTTGGGATGTTTAAAGCTTGGGAAATCTTTTTGTATCCAAATCCGGCTTTAAACTTCTTCACAACAGTATCTCGGACCTGCCTGGTGTGTTCCTTGTTCTTCATGATGCTCTCTGCGCTTTTAACGGACCTCTGAGACTATCACAGTGCAGGTGCATTATTAACGGAGACATGATTACACACAGGTAGATTGTATTTATCATCATTAGTCATTTAGGTCAACATTGGATCATTCAGAGATCCTCACTGAACTTCTGGAGAGAGTTTGCTGCACTGAAAGTAAAGGGGCTGAATAATTTTGCATGCCCAATTTTTCAGTTTTTGATTTGTTAAAAAAGTTTGAAATATCCAATAAATGTCGTTCCACTTCATGATTGTGTCCCACTTGTTGTTGATTCTTCACAAAAAAATACAGTTTTATATCTTTATGTTTGAAGCCTGAAATGTGGCAAAAGGTCGCAAAGTTCAAGGGGGCCGAATACTTTCGCAAGGCATTGTATATAGGAAGATAGACAGCCCAATTTAAGATAACATGGGGTTGGAGTTCTCAGTTATTCTCACACATAATCATTAGGTTATTCTATGATTTTAGCTACATGTCTACCATCCTGCCATGTGGAAATTGTGTATGTCTCACAACTGTCAACTGCATAAGACTTAAAACATGGGAAATCAAGATTAGAATTGTTGTTTGCCTCCGTTTAGTCCTCTGTGAGCAGTCTGTTAGGGAGCCCTCTGTCTTTCCTGACATGCAGCAGAACAAGTGGAAAGAGAGAATGAGAGAGAGTAATAAAATAAGATAAACGTGTCTGTGGGAACATTTACAAGCCTTCTCTTTCTTCACTGGTGTTTTGTTCCACTGCACCTGACAAAGACAGGTCCTGTCCCACTGCACTGTGCTCAATGGAGCAGAAAGAGAGAGTGAGAGAAGGAGAGAGAGGGTTGGAAGTCATGTCACGACAGGGGGATATAGATGGAGAGCGAGAGAGAGGGTGAAATATAGATAGTGGAAGGAGAGGAGATATATATAGAGAGAGACAGACAGACATGTTGCATTCTGACTTCATGACAGTCCACTAACTCCTTTCTATTCTCTCTAATGCTTCACTCAGTTTATTGCTAAATCTCTCCTTTTGTGTTTTGTGTGTGTGTGTTTTATTTTTTTATTTCACCTTCATTTAACCAGGTAGGCTAGTTGAGAACAAGTTCTCATTTGCAACTGCGACCTGGCCAAGATAAAGCATAGCAGTGTGAACAGACAACACAGAGTTACACATGGAGTAAACAATTAACAAGTCAATAACACAGTAGAAAAAAAAGAGTTTATAAGCATTGTGTGCAAAAGGCATGAGGAGGTAGGCGAATAATTACAATTTTGCAGATTAACACTGGAGTGATAAATGATCAGATGGTCATGTACAGGTAGAGATATTGGTGTGCAAAAGAGCAGAAAAGTAAATAAATAAAAACAGTATGGGGATGAGGTAGGTAAAATTGGGTGGGCTATTTACCGATAGACTATGTACAGCTGCAGCGATCGGTTGAGCTGCTCAGTGTGTGTGTGCGCGTGCGCGCGTGCGTGAGTGAGAGTGTGTGTATGTGTGAGTGTGCGGCGTGCCCTTCCTTACATGTGCGTGTACTCTCACCCACTCTCTTAACCACCACCCATCACCATGCCAACAATCCCATCACATCCTCAAACACACTATAGGATTATCAGCATTATTCTGTCATTATCCTTTCTGTCATTTACATTCATCTCCAGGACAACGGCTTAAGTGGTCTGATGTGTGACCGCTGTGGTACTGAGAGGATAGAGATGGATATCTGATTGGAGACCGGTCCTTCAACAGCCTTTTAACATTTTACACTAATGAAGTGATTTTAAATTAAGAATATTGGTTAGGTTTATGAGAGAGAGAGAGAGAGAGAGAGAGAGAGAGAGAGAGAGAGAGAGAGCAAAGGCTATGGAAAGGTAGAGCTAGCAAGAGAGCACAGAGGATAAAGGGAGAGAGGGCTGGAGAGAGAGAAAGAGGGAGGGAAGAAGGCTGAAGGGTGTCTAGTGAATTAGAGGTGTGGACTCTTGTCCTCCCTGAGAGATTGAAATGGATTCTGCTGGAGCATTCGCAAATGGAGATGACTTGACTCTGGGCGATACCACTTATGTTTAACAGGTTGACCATAGTCTCATGAAGGCACAGGGATTGATGCTTCACACTCCTTGGCAATGGACTGATTTTCGTGCACGTCTCAGATTTGCTGAAGTGTGTGTGTTTGTACAGTGCCTTCAGAAATAATTCAGCGTGAGCGAGCGAGTTGGAGAGTGAGGAGGGCTATATTAACAAAGCCCTGACACCCCAGTCTTTTCATCCTATCTAGCTCACTTCACTGGCCTTGGGTCTGGACAGGAATGTCAATAAAACAGACTGAATCAAACTGGCCACGTCATCTTTAGCGAGTACAGATTTATTCAGTCATGTAGGTGGGCGACACTTCATTTGAAGGTAGAAACATTATTATCTGAAAGTATACTTTATGGGCCAGTTTCCCAGACACAGATTAAGACTGGTCTTGGACTAAAAAGTGCTTTCCATGGAGAATCTCCATTGCGAATCCTTTTTGATCCCAGACTAGGCTTGATCTGTGTCTGGGGAAGCTTTCCTATGGGTAATACTCCTGGTTTCATTCCTGCCGATTTTTGAGAAATAATGAGACATTATTATCCATCATTTAATCCTACATTTGACTGAATATTAAGATTTTTCCTCAGTATTTCACAGTACAGTATCTGTCTAATATGTGCATACTAGTACACTTGATTTATTGTTTAAGTATTTCCTAATGATCAAATATATTATTCTAAAAGCTAGACTATTTCTAATTAAAACATTTCAAGTTTGACCTGATCAGTTACATCAATGAGTGTATCCAAGTATGAAATGGCTTCTTCAGGACCATGTTTTACAATATTACTCAGATAATGATCTAGACGTAAAACAAGGGGGTCCATACTAAAGTCTGTCAGCCCGGATGTTGTTGAATTAAAACATGGGGGTCCATACTAAAGTCTGGCAGCCCGGATGTTGTTGATGTAAAACAAGGGGGTCCATACTAAAGTCTGTCAGCCCGGATGTTGTTGAATTAAAACATGGGGGTCCATACTAAAGTCTGGCAGCCCGGATGTTGTTGATGTAAAACAAGGGGATCCATACTAAAGTCTGGCAGGTCGGATGTTGTTGATGTAAAACATGGGGGTCCATACTAAAGTCTGGCAGGTCGGATGTTGTTGATGTAAAACATGGGGGTCCATACTAAAGTCTGGCAGTTCGGATGTTGTTGATGTAAAACATGGGGGTCCATACTAAAGTCTGGCAGGTCGGATGTTGTTGATGTAAAACATGGGGGTCCATACTAAAGTCTGACAGGTCGGATGTTGTTGATGTAAAACATGGGGGTCCATACTAAAGTCTGGCAGGTCTGATGTTGTTGATGTAAAACAAGGGGGTCCATACTAAAGTCTGACAGGTCGGATGTTGTTGATGTAAAACATGGGGGTCCATACTAAAGTCTGGCAGGTCGGATGTTGTTGATGTAAAACATGGGGGTCCATACTAAAGTCTGGCAGGTCGGATGTTGTTGATGTAAAACATGGGGGTCCATACTAAAGTCTGGCAGGTCGGATGTTGTTGATGTAAAACATGGGGGTCCATACTAAAGTCTGGCAGCCCGGATGTTGTTGATGTAAAACAAGGGGGTCCATACTAAAGTCTGGCAGGTCGGATGTTGTTGATGTAAAACATGGGGGTCCATACTAAAGTCTGGCAGGTCGGATGTTGTTGACGTAAAACATGGGGGTCCATACTAAAGTCTGGCAGGTCGGATGTTGTTGATGTAAAACATGGGGGTCCATACTAAAGTCTGGCAGGTCGGATATTGTTGATGTAAAACAAGGGGGTCCATACTAAAGTCTGGCAGCCCGGATGTTGTTGACGTAAAACATGGGGGTCCATACTAAAGTCTGGCAGGTCGGATGTTGTTGATGTAAAACATGGGGGTCCATACTAAAGTCTGGCAGCCCGGATGTTGTTGAATTAAAACATGGGGGTCCATACTAAAGTCTGGCAGGTCGGATGTTGTTGATGTAAAACATGGGGGTCCATACTAAAGTCTGGCAGCCCGGATGTTGTTGAATTAAAACATGGGGGTCCATACTAAAGTCTGGCAGGTCGGATGTTGTTGATGTAAAACATGGGGGTCCATACTAAAGTCTGACAGGTCTGATGTTGTTGATGTAAAACATGGGGGTCCATACTAAAGTCTGGCAGGTTGGATGTTGTTGATGTAAAACATGGGGGTCCATACTAAAGTCTGGCAGGTCGGATGTTGTTGATGTAAAACATGGGGGTCCATACTAAAGTCTGGCAGGTCGGATGTTGTTGATGTAAAACATGGGGGTCCATACTAAAGTCTGGCAGGTCGGATGTTGTTGATGTAAAACATGGGGGTCCATACTAAAGTCTGGCAGGTCGGATGTTGTTGATGTAAAACATGGGGGTCCATACTAAAGTCTGGCAGCCCGGATGATGTTGATGTAAAACATGGGGGTCCATACTAAAGTCTGGCAGCCCGGATGATGTTGATGTAAAACATGGGGGTCCATACTAAAGTCTGGCAGGTCGGATGTTGTTGATGTAAAACATGGGGATCCATACTAAAGTCTGGCAGGTCGGATGTTGTTGACGTAAAACAAGGGGGTCCATACTAAAGTCTGACAGGTCTGATGTTGTTGATGTAAAACAAGGGGGTCCATACTAAAGTCTGGCAGGTCGGATGTTGTTGATGTAAAACATGGGGGTCCATACTAAAGTCTGGCAGGTCGGATGTTGTTGATGTAAAACATGGGGGTCCATACTAAAGTCTGGCAGGTCGGATGTTGTTGATGTAAAACATGGGGGTCCATACTAAAGTCTGACAGGTCGGATGTTGTTGATGTAAAACATGGGGGTCCATACTAAAGTCTGTCAGCCCGGATGTTGTTGATGTAAAACATGGGGGTCCATACTAAAGTCTGGCAGGTCTGATGTTGTTGATGTAAAACATGGGGGTCCATACTAAAGTCTGGCAGGTCGGATGTTGTTGAATTAAAACATGGGGGTCCATACTAAAGTCTGGCAGGTCTGATGTTGTTGATGTAAAACATGGGGGTCCATACTAAAGTGTGACAGGTCGGATGTTGTTGACGTAAAACATGGGGGTCCATACTAAAGTCTGGCAGGTCGGATGTTGTTGATGTAAAACATGGGGGTCCATACTAAAGTCTGACAGGTCTGATGTTGTTGATGTAAAACATGGGGGTCCATACTAAAGTCTGGCAGCCCGGATGTTGTTGATGTAAAACATGGGGGTCCATACTAAAGTCTGGCAGGTCGGATGTTGTTGATGTAAAACATGGGGGTCCATACTAAAGTCTGGCAGGTCGGATGTTGTTGATGTAAAACATGGGGGTCCATACTAAAGTCTGGCAGGTCTGATGTTGTTGATGTAAAACATGGGGGTCCATACTAAAGTCTGGCAGGTCGGATGTTGTTGATGTAAAACATGGGGGTCCATACTAAAGTCTGGCAGCCCGGATGTTGTTGATGTAAAACATGGGGGTCCATACTAAAGTCTGGCAGCCCGGATGTTGTTGACTCAGAGTGAGGATCAACAACCATCTAATTTTCCACATCACTGCTTGTCTCTCTGAAACCAAGCTAGCCAATGTTTGGCTGTCCTTTTAGAAAAACACCTGGTGTTGTACGTATGTCATTGAAGCTTGAATGCTTCATAGTCCATATTGAGGTAATTTCCTTCCAACTTCAAATCCAATCCATGAGTCTGATAAAATCTGAATTGAAAATAATGGTAAACTCTCCTACTCTCCAGGGTCAGTTGAATTGTGTTGAGATGGAGTTGACCCCAGCCTGCAGATGCAATATGTCGGAGAATGGATTTGACATTGCCGGCCAGTCACGGTCAATAGTCCCCAGTGGTTATTGACTGTGACCATTCCTGTGTCCTGGTTTACCTACTGGTCAGAACAGCAGCCACCCACCAGGCTAGGATCCAACAGGTCTGAATCACGACTGACCAGGTCCAGAGGAGTCACAGTCATGGCAGCTAGAGGAGCCAACACCCAACCATTTCCTATTACATCCAGTGGTACTTCAATCTGATCAGGAGTCGCACTTAAATGAACAACTAAACATCTTGCCATCTGTGGTCTATCAAATGTAACTAGGTTCATCTCGGATCATGACTGAAATCTGCTCGATTAACATTAGTATCTAAGTAAGAACAGAACCCGTTTTATACTCCCCAAAGAGTTATATTACATCTCACCTAATCTGAATACCGTTCCCCCATGACGTATTCAACCATTCAACCTGCTTGATCATAGATCCTATGTTCATCCAGCCTTTCTCTGGTATCCATTTCCCCACTGCCCTTACTACTGACAGAGTGAACAATAAGCCTACCTGCCTGTGAATACCTAGTTATTAGAACATCACACCAACGTTAGTTTTAGCCTTTGAGTCAATGAATGTGACGAACCTGCCTATGACAAGCGTCACCCACTCAGACACCAGCGTTCCACTGACTAGCTTTGCCATGGTGACGACCGTATCAAAAGACGTCTTGCTAATCCTGTGAAGTGAGGGTCTTAGTGGTCTGCTATGCTGCTTTTACCAGAGTGCTGCTACCGCTGATCCTACTGGTACATATGTGCTACACACACACACACACACACACACACACACACACACACACACACACACACACACACACACACACACACACACACACACACACACACACACACACACACACACACACACACACACACACACTGTCATGCTATAGAGGTGGAGGATGTTTGTATAGACTCCAATACACACGCCTATAGTATCCACTGACTCACATGATGACATGAACGCCATGAATTTCTACAGTATACATACACATGTTCATAAATTCATCAGAATGTACACACACACACACACCTATGTAGACAAGCAATCCCAGGCATACATTAACACAGGCAAACACACACACACTGCTGACCATGGCTATGCTGCAGATTTAGCCCAGAATGATTCCTTCCCTCCTCCTGATGCTAGTCAAACAGCCTCAGCTGCTGCCGCCGTGTGTGTGTGTGTGTTAATGTATGCCTGGGATTGCTTGTCTACACAGGTGTGCGTGTGTGTCTACCTATAAAGGCTGTAATAGAAGAGTGTGTGTCTTGTCATCTGGAGAGATTGAGCAGCTGAATCCACACCCTCAAATGTGAGCTTGTAGAAAGTGTGTTTTTCTGTAAGAGTGAGAGTCTACCTATAAAGGCTGTAGAGGAAGAGTGTGTCGTCTCGGTGACGGTGTGTGTGTCATTCTCTAACAGCTCCTTTACCTTTTTTCTCTATACATGAGGATCATAAACTACACACACACGCACGCACAACATCGAAAGTGTTCAGAATAAAAGAGAGCCACTCACCCAACCACAAGTGAAAGGGAAGAGGTTGTGAATCCACTAAATCCAGCAGGGAGCTGCAGCAGAGATCCGTCTCCCTGTGTGTGTGAATGTGTGTGAAATTGTGTTCCAGGCACTCACTCTCTCACTCTCTCCCTCCCTCCTATTCTCGCTCTCTCTTATATTCTCTCTCACTCTCCCTCTCGTACTCTTGTTGGCTCCCTCTCTATCATTCTCTCTCTTCTTGTTCACTCTCCTCTCTGTCAGCCTCTCTTCTCCCTCCCTCCCTCTCTTCTCCCTCCCTCTTTCTCTCCCTCCCGTCTCTCTTTCTGCCCCTAACCCCCTGCATAAGTAGTCCAGTGTGAAGCTCTGTGACAATGCCTGTGGCCACACCTCACTGAGCAAATTGTTCATTAGGAGAGTCTCTCTACAGTGTGGACACTAGCCACTATATAGTTAGACGGGCAAGAATGTCTACACTCAATCTCAAGTACACTCAATCCCACTCACTTACAAGTACACTTACAAGTACACAACAAGTATACTTACAAGTACACAACAGACACAAATGTATTAGCAAGCACACACACACACACACACACACACTTTGACAGTGTACAGTCGTGGCCAAAAGTTTTGAGAATGACACAAATATTAATTTCCATGTTTCCTGCTTCAGTGTCTTTAGATATTTTTGTCAGATGTTACTATGGAATACTGAGGTATAATTACAAGCATTTCATAAGTGTCAAAGGCTTTTATTGACAATTACATGACGTCACCAAACTGTTCCTTGATGGTTGGGAGAAGTTGCTCTCGGAGGATGTGTTGGTACCATTCTTTATTCATGGCTATGTTCTTAGGCAAAATTGTGAGTGAGCCCACTCCCTTGGCTGAGAAGCAACCCTACACATGAATGGTCTCAGGATGCTTTACTGTTGGCATGACACAGGACTGATGGTAGCGCTCACCTTGTCTTTTCCGGAAAAGCTTTTATCCGGATGCCCCAAACAATTGGAAAGGGGATTCATCAGAGAAAATGACTCCAGTCCTCAGCAGTCCAAACCTTTTGCAGAATATCAGTCTGTCCCTGATGCTTTTCCTGGAGAGAAGTGGCTTCTTTGCTGCCCTTCTTGACACCAGGCCATCCTCCAAAGGTCTTCGCCTCACTGTGCGTGCAGATGCACTCACACCTGCCTGCTGCCATTCCTGAGCAAGCTCTGTACTGGTGGTTCCCCGATCCTGCAGCTGAATCAACTTTAGGAGACGGTCCTGGCGCTTGCTGGACTTTCTTGGGCGCCCTGAAGCCTTCTTCACAACAATTGAACCGCTCTCCTTGAAGTTCTTGACGATCCGATAAATGGTTGATTTAGGTGCAATCTTACTGGCAGCAATATCCTTGCCTGTGAAGCCCTTTTTGTGCAAAGCAATGATGACGTCACATTTCCTTCCAGGTAACCATGATTGACAGAGGAAGAACAATTCCAAGCACCACCCTCCTTTTGAAGCTTCCAGTCTGTTATTTGAACTCAATCAGCATGACAGAGTGATCTCCAGCCTTGTCCTCGTCAACACTCACACCTGTGTTAACGAGAGAATCACTGACATGGTGTCCTTTTGTAGCAAGGCTGAAATGCAGTGGAAATGTTTTTTGGGGGATTCAGTACATTTGCATGGCAAAGAGGGACTTTGCAATTAATTGCAATTCATCTGATCACTCTTCATAACATTCTGGAGTAAATGAAAATTGCTATCATACAAACTGAGGCAGCAGACTTTGTGAAAATTAATATTTGTGTCATTCTCAAACCTTTTGGCCACGACTGTACTCTATTGAACATAATCAAACATGCATGCACACACACACACGTTATGTTCTTCTATCCTCGTGGGGACCTAAAATTAATTTCCATTCAAAGTCCTATTTTCCCTAAACCTACCATAACCCTAACCTTAAACTGTAACCCTAAACCTACTCCTAACCCTAAACCTAACCACTAACTCCTAACCTTAATTGTAAACTTAACCCCTAAGCTTAAAATAGCCTTTGTCCTCATGGAGACATGGGAAATGAATTTTTACTTGTTTTACTATCCTTGCAGGGACTTTTGGTCTGCTATCCAGTTGCAAACACACACACACACACACACACACACACACACACACACACACACACACACACACACACACACACACACACACACACACACACACACACCACACCACACCACGCCACGCTAAACCCTCACATTATGTCATGCCTCCAGGTCTGTGAAGTTCACCTTTGACATGATTCAGAAAGGTCAATTTTTCAACCTCTGGCCGCTTTATCTTTGATGCCAATCTGAGATCTAAGATGTCCAATCAGAAATGTGTTAGGAAAATTATGATTAAATGAACAAGTAGTTTTAAATGCAACTGTAACTAAGTAAACTTATACTCTGTTTTATTATATCTGATTAACAATATGAGTTCATAAGAAGGGATTGTGTGACAAGGACAAGGAGTAATTAAAGTTAATGAACACCATTCCAACTAGGAAGAAACGAATGGGTTGTGGATTAAGTAAACAGATAAGGTAGTTAACCTATGGTTGAACCGACGAAACTTGTTTTAGATAAGACAGTGAGTGCATTCCTAGGTTTTCTGTTAATTAGAACTGTCAGATAAGTGGTGATCGATAATGTTGAGGGGTCAAAAGTTAATTCAGTTGTGTTGTGTGTCCTGTGTATGTGCTGGGGGGGGGGGTCAGAATGAACTCAGAATTAACCTTTAAAGTTCCCTTTGACCCGGTCTGGAGGAGGAGATTCATTTTAGCAGCAATGAAATTACGTCATGTTATTGTATATAAACTGTTGCTCGTGGTAACATGGGAGCACGCTCCGAGAATAAATTCTGTTACCTATTATTGATAAGACTGGTCTCCGTCTATTTTATGCAAACAAGAATCTTACAAATTCTCTTGAAATAGATTAAGGGAATTCAATTAATGAAAACACATTGGTATAATTAAATTACAGTAACAATTGGTCCTTCGAGCCGGATTCCACAAACTTGCCTCTGTCGTCCGAAGGGAAAGCCGAAAGCCGTGCACGGACGAGTCTGGACTCGTTATTTAAAGACCTGGCCTCTGGATTAAGGTTTAAAAAAACAGGCCGGTATAAAGATCTAAGGGCGACAGAGAAGGTGACGGAATCGAACCGGCATTGCTTTTCCCAGTCTACAGGACGAAGGTAAATAGTCTTTATTCTCGAATTTGGGAGGAATTATTTAAGATATTTTTGATTGAATGTTCTAAAGGAGTTTGGATTTAATCAATGATAGGTGCTTGAATATTCTGAACAAATACACTAGGTTTCTACTTTGAATTCTACCACAAATAAACATATAGGAAGGAAGGGATATAGTAAGTTTTGTTAGATAGGACGGTCATTCTGTACAAATAGGATAACCATTAATTCAAAAGACATACCTAAATATAAATTAGGCTTGGTGAGAAGGCAGGGTAACCTAGGCGAACGGGAAAACTGAACCTATTCAATACTGAAAGAAAGTAATATCCACGGAGGTGGTGAGGGAAACATAGTCTAGAGAAGTGAGATATGAGATATTAACGTTGAAAGTCCCAAGGAACAATAGTTTATAATGAGCTTATAATTGTATACGGGTGAAATTTAATGTCCGATCAAAAGTCAAATATATAGACGAAGTTTCCAGAAAGGAGAAATACATATAGAAACCCATACACATTGATTATCATTAAAGAGACACACACATAGTCAGACAGGAGAGCAACTAAAGTAACTGAGTAACAGTAAATAGCATATTAATAGAAATACACACACATAGAAGGTAAAAAATAGAAAGGCATAGATAAGTGATTAAATACCATAGCTACTAGTAACGGTAAGGATTTAACTAACATGGGTAGTAAATCCTCAAAGGAGGGCCCGGAACTAACGGGAGACGAGCGTTATATGGAACAGAGAGACAAAAGAAACATTGATTTCGGTCTAAAATGGAGAAAGAAATATGATGGCAGTCTAAATGTAGAAAAGCTGGAATCACTTATAAAACAGATACATAAGGAATGTGGAAAAAAATGTGAAAAAGCAGAATAAACAGGGGTTACACACAGCCGGAGTTTGGCTTTCAGAAGCAAAAAAGAGAGTTGAGGATGAAAATAGGAGGAAACCCAAAAAGAGCCAAGATGCGCTGCCCTCCGCTCCCGCAGATGAAAAAGTTAGCCAATTGGGTGGGGGTGAGGGTAACAAACTATATCCTTCTCAAGTATACCAAGAATACAGAGGTAATCTTGTCGATGAGATAGTGGTTGTGAGAATACGGCTGCAGGAGCTACCTGCAATATCACCACTCATATATGTGAAGCCTGCTGAAGCCGAGGGAGGGATAATAGAGTTAGAAAAAGGAATAAAGTCGAGAAAAGTGGATAAGGTGAGTCAAAAGAAAAAGAGAAACTGTTTTAATTGTAATGAAACTGGACATTTCACCCGGGAGTGTAACACTCCCTGCAAACGTCACCATCAAGATTGTAATTTAACTGAGGGGAAGATCAGAGGCGACAATCGGGTAAAAAAAAAGGGATCAGATACAAAGAGAGCGAGATTAATGAGAATCCTCGCTGAGGAAAACTTTGGGCTTTTAAATTAGGGCTATTTTCTGTTGTCCCGATGCCGGAGTTACGAATACAGACATTTGTATGGGTCTATTTGCGGAGATTCTCAGTCAGTTCCATAGCGTTGGTGGTATAGTGGTGAGCATAGCTGTCTTGCGAACTGCAGTCCAGGGTTCGGTTCCCAGCTGAGGCGTTAACTAAAAATAAGTTAGTTTTTGGTTGTAATTAAACTAATTGTATGTTTTGCAGAGAAAGTTATAGTCACTAGTATTGGTATAAGATATAAACTGAACGTTTTAAATAGTTTGTTTGGTTCAAATTGAAAGACTAATACATTCAACTGAAAATAAGGACGGAGCGAATTTTGATGCAAGACGATGTCAGTTCACTAAATGATCTGTTTGAATAATGTATTGGGAATAGAGTCGTAATTAAAATGCTAAATCAAAGACGAGACAGTTACTTAAATCTAATGAATTCTAAATAATAACAAAGAGACAATTACGATAGATTTGTGCCCATCGAAATCTTCTTATAAATATTAGCGAATTGAGAGATGAGAGATGTTGATTGATGTTGTAAATTCTAATTCAAGATTCGACAGATGTGATATATTAGGTTTGGTTTATCGAACCCGTACTACTGTTACTGCAGACAGCCAACAATTATTTACAATTCATTTAAAGTCGTTGTGGCTTGGGCCGAGGTTGAGCGCTTGTTGATGACATCACTCGCAAGGCACTTTTGTCGCAACGGAAATTATGTTGTGACTGGGGGTAACGGAGAAAATTGTTTGTGTCTTTTAGAAGGAAAATGCATGCATTATGGTTTTGAGTCACTTTTCAGAAGTTGATAAAAAATTCCAAATACATTTTTAAAAGTAGCTGTAAGTCGTCAGGGTAGTCAGGAAATTCGCTAGGTGGGCATCATTGATTTGTGGTGTTTATTTGGACTGTATTTGGCTATGAGAAAGGGAGACTGGATGTCTGAATCATAAAACATGGTGATAATGGATTCTGATGGTTGTTGATTCCTGGTTTGATTGTTTAAGTAACACCAGTGAATTTGAGCACTGTTTCCATTGTGTGGAACAATGTTAAGGTATTAAATAAAGGTGAAATAATTAAAAATAAAAATAAAATACAAATCCTGCCTGGCTACAGCTCCATCTCTTCATTAATTCATATCTACTATTCGTAACAACATAATACAAGTCTGCCTCCCCCAAACTCTCCTTTCTGATAGTGCCGTAATACAAATCCTAAGTAGTACAAGCAGCTTCAAAGGGGCTTGATTTTAAACATCACACCGCTGTTATGTAGACCTCCTGTGCAGAGCATGTTAATGGTAACCAGGGGCTCAGCAATGGGCTCCCAGCCATTTCCCATGAGGCCGTAGTAGTCTGAGTTGGAAGTTTCAGCTTCTGTCTAGAGCGATCTAGTCAAACAAGCATTGATCTGCCTGTGTGTGTGTGTGTGTGTGTGTGTGTGTGTGTGTGTGTGTGTGTGTGTGTGTTTAAATGCCAGTGTTTAGGCCTACACCATGGCTCTAACAACGATCATAATCCAATCCCAACACACATCTACAGTATGTACAGTATGAAGATGTATTGAACAGTTGACCAAGGCACTGACTTTCTGAAGACAACAACATAACCCATTGGCACACAGTAACCTTTGCTGAGATATGCAAGTCCCCTTTGGCCTATGGTATGTTCATGTGATTGGTATCTCATGGAGTTGTTGTGCGTGTCGGGGTGATTCTACTGCCCGACAATGACTGGCGTCTTTAGGACACGAGGAGGTAGACAGACGTTTTCCCCAGAGAATAGGCAGTGTGTGTGTGTGTGTGTGTGTGTTCACTCTCTCTCCAACCCATCCCTATGTGTGTGTGTGTGTGTTCACTCTCTCTTCGACCCGTCCCTAGGTCTGTGTGTGTGTGTGTGTGTGTGTGTGTGTGTGTTCACTCTCTCTCCGACCCGTCCCTAGGTGTGTGTGTGTGTGTGTGTGTGTATTCACTCTCTCTCCGACCCGTCCCTAGGTGTGTGTGTGTGTGTGTGTGTGTGTGTGTGTGTGTGTGTGTGTGTGTGTGTGTGTGTTCACTCTCTCTCCGACCCGTCCCTAGGCTCCTTGCATCCGGACAGTATAAAACAATGGCAGCCTGTGAGGTTCATAAAGTTGCTTTGTTTGAAGGAAACACTAGAGTCGAATAGTCCATATTAGCTGTGCCATCTATAGCTCCACTGCCCCTTCCTTCTGTTCCTTTTATTAGAACACAGGATAACATATGGTTTTGTCATGGAACTATTCCAGTAGTGTTTTGATGCTGTTGAAGTAGGCCTGAAGTCTGTTTTTATGTTATCATTCTGTTGTTACAATTAAGCGTATACCAGTACACACACTCTCACATACACTTGCACACAGTACATTAGAACATACATTCACATAATAACATATCTCTCTCTCTCTCTCTCCCCATCTCTCTGTATGTTATCTCTATATCTCCTCATCTCTCTCTCCCTCTCTGTATGTTATTTCTCTCCCTCTCTGTATGTTATCTCTATCTCTCTCCCCATCTCTCTCTTCCTCTCTGTATGTTATGTCTATCTCCCCATCTCTCTCTCCCTCTGTATGTTATCTCTATCTCTCTCCCCATCGCTCTCTTCCTCTGTTTGTTATCTCTATCTCACCCCATCTCTCTCTCCCTCTCTGTATGTTATTTCTATCTCTCTCTCCCTCTCTGTATGCTCTCTCTCTTCCTCTGTATGTTATCTCTATCTCTCTCCCCATCTCTCTCTTCCTCTCTGTATGTTATCTTTATCTCTCTCCCCATCTCTCTCTTCCTCTCTGTATATTATCTCTTCCTCTGTATGTTATCTCTATCTCTCTCCCCATCTCTCTCTCCCTCTCTGTATATTATCTCTATCTCTCCCCATCTCTCTCTTCCTCTCTGTATGTTATCTCTATCTCTCTCCCCATCTCTCTCTTCCTCTGTATGTTAGCTCTCTCTTCCTCTGTATGTTATCTCTCTCTCCCCATCTCTCGCTCTCTCTCTCACACACACACACACGCACGCGTCTACCTACATAATCACGCTCACTGATACATATGCACTTTGCCCTTGCATGAGACATAAGCCATATGCTGGAACACTGTCGTGCATTTTAAGAAACCACACACACACACACAGTACACACAAACACACACAGTACACACACATATTGTATTTCCCTCCCTTAGATCGTCCTTATGAAAGGTTCCATGTAGACTGTGACAGTTGTATTAGACCGTGGTAGTGGTGCCACAACTCAGTCACATGGTTTCATATGCCTCTGGTGACCTTTTTTAGTTGACTAGTACACACTCACATACACAATGTACAAATAATATTATGTTATTTCCAAAGTATGCATACATATTGCTGTAGGGAAGACACACACCTGTATTTAAGAAGCTTAAAGTACCCTCTCCTTTCATTTGACTGTGTTTGTATTCATGTGTGTGAAGGAACTGCATCAATATTCACAGGATATTTGCATATTGAATAGAATCCCATTACATTGTCCACAGATACCAGCGTAAATATTGAGACATGCAGGCGTAAAGCACACACACACACACACACACACACACACACACACACACACACACACACACACACACACACACACACACACACACACACACACACACACACACACAGATAACATACAGAGAGATGGGGAGAGAGAGAGAGCGAGAGAGAGATGTTATTACGTGAATGTATGTTCTAATGTACTGTGTGCAAGTGTATGTGAGAGTGTGTGTACTGGTATACGCTTAACTGTGTGTATATGTATGTGTTATAATCAGGGCTTCAAATAAACTTTTTGTTCCACTAGCCACTGTGGCAAGTACCAGCCAAAATATTTTTGGGGTGCAATAATTGCTCCAAAACACAAAGAAAATTGCTGAACATGCTTTGTAATGTCTCTAAAACAATAAATGTATTACTAGTAAGAAGTAACTAATGTGGTATATTTAAACAATAAGGCCTGAGGGGATGTGGTATATGGCCAATATACCATGGCTAAGAGCTGTTCGTAAGTACGACACAACACAGAGTGCCTGGACATACCAATGGCTTTCAGCCAATCAGCATTCAGAGCTCGAACCACCCAGTTTATAATGTTTAATTAAATGTTTTGTGACCTGAGTCTTTTAACCAAAATATCACAGATGAGACAAAACATGCTGAATAGGATTCGTAGTTGACCAGCTATGAAACAAAACGGCAGAAATACTTTGCCAGCAGCATTTGCTTATTTATAAAACCCTCTTAGGCCTCACTCCCCCCTGTCTGAGATATCTACTGCAGCCCTACTATAAATGTGATCAAACTTAACTATTTTTATTCACAGATACGAGTGAAATAGACATTTTACCCAGCAATGCCAAAATCTGGTGGGTGTTTCTTTTTATTTAAGCCCTGGTTATAATGCATTATAGCAGGTTGCAGATAGCTGGTGGATGCTGTTAGATGGCCAATAGAGATGACTTTGGTGGCCAGACTGATTTCCATTGGAGTGACAAGATACAGAGGGATACCTCACGGGTATATACTATTCACTCGTTGAAGGACACCGAACATTCTATATTGAAAACCTCAAATCAGGTGATTATGCTCACTTTTGAGGATGAAATGACAATACGTTTGAGCTAATATTCTATAAGAGGAAGAGGAGCTCAAGCAGTAGAATATTTAGGTGCCGGTACTCAGCTCCAGTGAGCTCCTGCCCAAGTCAACCACAGGATTTTGAGGATGGCATTTAAATAGAATTTAATTGATTGATTAATTGATTGATTGATTGAAACACAAATGACACCCAGTTTTTGGCAGTACAGGAATGCAAATGTAATGAGTCTCTTCCTGTGGGATGTTGCCTGATCAATGAGTGTATGTTTAATACAGTAGGTTGTATAGCCCAGGGGGATTAGACAGACTGTTCCATATGAATGATAGGTGATCGACAGAGCAAGAGAGGGGACAGGTGTCACAGACTGGAGAAAGAGGGATCTAGTTATTTGACAAATAGAGGTTGGAGTCTGTACCGAGAAGAAGGGAGAGATACAGAGAGAGTGAAAAGCCAAAAGAGAGGAAAGGGGATGAGAGAGAGGCAGAAAGAGAAAGGAAAATAGGTAGAATGTTGCGTAGAGAGAGAGAGAGAGAGAGAGAGAGAGAGAGAGAGAGAGTGTTTGTGAGGTCTGGGGTCTGCTCACCAACCAAGACTTCACAAAATTGGACAAACACCAAATTGAGACTCTGCACGCAGAATTCTGCAAAAATAAAGAGTCCCCTAAGCAAGCTGGTCCTGGGGCTCTGTTCACAAACACAAACACACCCTACAGAGCCCCAGGACAACAGTACAATTAGACCCAACCAAATCATGAGAAAACAAAAAGATAATTACTTGACACATTGGAAAGAATTTACAAAAAAACAGAGCAAACTAGAATGCTATTTGGCCCTACACAGAGAGTACACAGTGGCGGAATACCTGACCACTGTGACTGACCCAAAATTAAGGAAAGCTTTGACTATGTACAGACTCAGTGAGCATAGCCTTGCTATTGAGAAAGGCCGCCATAGGCAGACATGGCTCTCAAGAGAAGACAGGCTATGTGCTCACTGCCCACAAAATGAGGTGGAAACTGAGCTGCACTTCCTAACCTCCTGCCCAATGTATGACCATATTAGAGAGACATATTTCCCTCAGATTACACAGATCCACAAAGAATTCGAAAACAAATCCAATTTTGAAAAACTCCCATATCTACTGGGTGAAATTCCACAGTGTGCCATCACAGCAGCAAGATTTGTGACCTGTTGCCACGAGAAAAGGGCAACCAGTGAAGAACAAACACCATTGTAAATACAACCCATATTTATGCTTATTTATTTTCCCTTGTGTTCTTTAACCATTTGTACATTGTTACAACACTGTATATATATATATATATATATATGTGTATAATATGACATTTGTAATGTCTTTATTGTTTAGACATTTCTGTATGTGTAATGTTTACTGTTAATTTTTATTGTTTATTTCACTTTTGTATATTATCTACCTCACTTGCTTTGGCAATGTTAACACATGTTTCCCATGCCAATAAAGTACCTTGAATTGAATTGAATTGAGAGAAAGGGAGAGAGAATTCTAAACAGTAGAAAGAGAGAGAGAGAGAGAGAGAAAGGGAGAGAGAGAGTTCTAAACAGTATACAGAGAGAGAGAGAAAGGGAGAGAGAGAGTTCTAAACAGTATACAGAGAGAGAGAGAAAGGGAGAGAGAGAGTTCTAAACAGTATACAGAGAGAGAGAGAAAGGGAGAGAGAGAGTTCTAAACAGTATAAAGAGAGAGAGAGAAAGGGAGAGAAAGAGAGAGTTCTAAACAGTAGAAAGAGAGAGAGAGAAAGGGAGAGAGAGTTCTAAACAGTAGAAAGAGAAAGAGAGAAAGGGAGAGAGAGAAAGGGAGAGAGAGAGTTCTAAACAATAGAAAGGGAGAGAGAGAGTTCTAAACAGTAGAAAGAGAGAGAGACCCATATTTATGTTGATTTATTTTCCCTTTTGTACTTTAACTGTTTGCACATAATATGACATTTGAAATGTCTTTATTCTTTTGGAACTTTTGTGAGTGTAATTGTCACGCCCTGACCTTAGAGAGCTTTTATTGTCTCTATTTTGGTTTGGTCAGGGTGTGATTTGGGTGGGTATTCTATGTTCATTTTTCTATGTTTTGTATTTCTTTGTTTTGGTATGGTTCTCAATCAGGGACAGCTGTCTATTGTTGTCTCTGATTGGGAACCATACTTAGGCAGCCCTTTTTCCCACCTGTGATTGTGGGTAGTTGTCTTTGTTTGTTGGCACTATAGGCTTTAGCTTCACGGTTGTTTTTGGATTGTTTATTGTTTTGTCGGCGTCATATAAATAAAGGAATATGTACGCTCACCACGCTGCACCTTGGTCCTCTTCATTCAACGGCCATGACAGAACTGCCCACCACCAAGGGACGAAGCAGCGTGGTAAAGACATAAAGGCAGCGAAGGAAGAGCGGCGGTGATATGAGGAGGCTAACCATCGAAGCAGGCACGAGAGGCAGCCCGCACACAGGGATTGTGGCAGAGTCAGGATTCAGACCTGACCTGTTGGAGGGTGTGTGTGTGAGGTGGGGTAAAGGCATGAGGAGGGCACTTCTGGGGCAGGGCCCAGGGGGACTAGGAGGTGTTTTCTGGGACTCTGACATTTATCTTTCTGACTGCTCCTGAAAGTGATCCTGCTGAGTCCGACACAGGAAATCTCAGGCTTTCCAAACACACACCAACGCCACGGAACAACAACACACACACGCACAGCCAAACTGACAACACACCTACACACACACACACACAGCTCCACTGGAAACAGACACACAATCAAACTGACAACAGACATACACACACACACAGCTCCACTGAAAATATGCACTGACAACATACACACAATCCAATTGACAACACACATGGCCCTGGTGAAACCCCAATGAGTAGAGTGATAGTGGGATGGGGGTTTTGAGGTACATGGGACCCTCCTCAGCTAAAGCACAAAATAATCCTTTAATTAATGGTAATATGATTAGCTCATTACATATGTTATAACCAATTTCAATATATTCTTATAGCAGTAAATGATCTCAAAATGAAGTATAACAATGTATGTCAATAAAGGAATAGGAATATACTGCTATCTATACCTTGTGGGTCCCTAGGACCAGAACTGAACAACAACAATTCTACCAATGATGAGACATACGCCCTGTTTAAATCCCCTAAAAATGCAGTAACCCACCCTCCCTTCCTTGAGGTAATGATAGGATTTACGAAAGGAGAAATCCTTTCTATATTTAAACTAGGCCTGAACTTCCACTTTGACGACAATTGACAAAGTAATGTACTTGGTGTCTGGCACCACCATGTGGCAGTACAGGGAATTGCTTTGGTATGCATCTACAACAGAACATGTACTTTTCTCCATGTCTGCTAACAATCCTTCATCATGACCAATAGAATAACACACAGTAGCAGCCTCATGTACTGCGGTGTGTGCATACTGTCGTGTTATTAGATACTTTTGATGACGGAAGGTCAAATCGGGGGACATGACAGAGGCCTACTTTTCCAGTATGAAACCCTGAAGCACAGATCTGCTGTCATACTTGGCAGGAAAACGTCATACTTGGCAGGAAGAGGCTGTTCTTTTCAAATATTTGCCTCAGTCGAACAGCCAAGAGAACAAACATGCCTTTTCGTACAAGAGCGGCATGAGCCCGATGCCATTTGTGAAACTATGATCAATAGGTTATCGATGTTCAATTATTTACAATGTAAATAAACAGTCCTAAAATGCAACGGAAAGACATGTCCAATAACATGAGTTCTGTTTGTGGACCGAGACACCGAGTTGGTTGTTGCCCACTGCATGAATTGAAGCGCACAAGCAATTAAAAAAAGGAAGGTATGTCTGTGGACTGTGGTGGTCTTGCCAACACCTGTCCTCTTCAAGACAAAACTAACAATGGGGGACAAAGAGTTGGCATGATGACACAAACAGGCAGTTTTCTCCATCTGTAACTAAACTTCGAAACCTGCTCTAATTCTTTCCCCTGTTCCTTCCCCCAGTAACTCCCACTCTGGGACAACCATGTCTGTGATAGTGGGAGCAGAGCGGTTCATAGCCCAGAGCATCATCTACTACTACACCAGCCAGAGACCCCCTCCCACTCTCACCATCTCCACCACCTCCTCCTTATACTCCCATCTAGACTCTCCTCTTCCCTCCCATCGTAGTCCCTCTCCACCCCCTTGCTCCCAGACTTCCCCTCTCACCACAATGTTTCCTCAACTCTCACCTCTTAATTTTTGGATGTACCAATCCTCTCTCGATCTTCGCCCTCCTCCCCCTGTCCCATCCTCCTGTTTTTCCCGTGGCTTGGCGTCCGAACGGGGGCCATGGCGAAGTACCGGGACCTCTACCTGGAACGCGGCCTGGACATCCTATCTGTGGAGAGCACTGTGTGGCACTTCCTGTGGCCTCGCTGGGGGCTGGAGTACGGGGCTGAGGTCCTGGAGGTCCTGGGAGACCCGCGTTTCAAAGGTCGCCCCCTTCTGGTCCACGCCTTCTCCATCGGCGGGTACACCTTCACCCAGCTGCTCAGCCAGATGGACAGGGAGCCACACAAGTACCCAGGCCTGGCCCAACGTCATAGTAACTACTAGTGCATCAACTACCCATAACAATTCTCCATTCCATGGTAAGCATGGTAACCATCCAAACAGGGATAACCTGTTCAGAAGTGTGTAACATTAATGTTTAGGACACAGAGCTGCTGCAGTGAGTGTATCATGCTGTCTATGACAGCATGGTGGTTGGGTCACTGGAGCATATGGCTAAAGGTGAGAGAGGGGAAGGAAAGGAGGTAGGATTGTCAGTTTGGATTATTACTCTGAGAAAGGAGAGAGATCTGCTACTGAGACGGTGTGTGTATGGATTAGTTTGTGTGTGGATGGGTTAGTTTGTGTGTGGGTGTGTGTATGGGTTAGTTTGTGTGTGGGTGTGTGTATGGGTTAGTTTGTGTGTGGATGTGTGTATGGGTTAGTTTGTGTGTGGGTGTGTGTATGGGTTAGTTTGTGTGTGGGTGTGTGTATGGGTTAGTTTGTGTGTGGGTGTGTGTATGGGTTAGTTTGTATGTGGATGTATGTATGGGTTAGTTTGTGTGTGGGTGTGTGTATGGGTTAGTTTGTGTGTGGGTGTGTGTGTGTATGGGTTAGTTTGTGTGTGGGTGTGTGTATGGGTTAGTTTGTGTGTGGGTGTGTGTGTATGGGTTAGTTTGTGTGTGGGTGTGTGTATGGGTTAGTTTGTGTGTGGGTGTGTGTATGGGTTAGTTTGTGTGTGGGTGTGTGTATGGGTTAGTTTGTGTGTGGGTGTGTGTATGGGTTAGTTTGTATGTGGATGTATGTATGGGTTAGTTTGTGTGTGGGTGTGTGTATGGGTTAGTTTGTGTGTGGGTGTGTGTGTATGGGTTAGTTTGTGTGTGGGTGGATGTGTGTATGGGTTAGTTTGTGTGTGGGTGTGTGTATGGGTTAGTTTGTGTGTGGGTGTGTGTATGGGTTAGTTTGTGTGTGGGTGTGTGTATGGGTTAGTTTGTGTGTGGGTGTGTGTATGGGTTAGTTTGTGTGTGGGTGTGTGTATGGGTTAGTTTGTGTGTGGGTGTGTGTGTATGGGTTAGTTTGTGTGTGGGTGGATGTGTGTATGGGTTAGTTTGTGTGTGGGTGTGTGTATGGGTTAGTTTGTGTGTGGGTGTAACAGGGTTATATTGGTGATTCCCCTTGCCACTTTATTGTTAAGCCAATGGGTTTTTGGTTTGAGTTTGTTTTGCCTTCACCTACTCAACATGGCATCTTATTGGCTGGTTTGCGTAGCTTGCTTACGAGGGGGGATGTTCCAGTTAGAATCGTCCCAGTGAACAAGCACCAAACCAGCGGTAAGTTGTTGGTTGCAAAGCACTGTACATCAAAAGTTATTTTTACACTCTCAAGTGATGATTTAAATGTACAATTTATATCAAATTGTTTGTAAATGTTATTCGAACATCACACATAAGATGCAGCGTTTTTTTTAGAATATTTGTTGTGCATTTTGTTGTAGAGAATTCCCGCCAGTATTAGCTAGCAACTTACTGTGTCTGGTGGGGGGGTTCATATATTTTGTACAGTGCGTGAGTGCAGAGTTGGATGGTGAGACGTGCATTGCATGACGTGCAATTTTGTTTCGTTCTTATCAGGTACATTGTTAAAGATATTATATTGTATATTGTAATTGTATTATTTTGGTAACTAGCCCAGTGAACAAGCACCAAACCAGCGTGCGTGAGTGCAGAGTTGGAGGGTGAGACGTGCATTGCATGACGTGCAATTTTGTGTCGTTCTTATCAGAATAAAGCTACATGACTGGTGCTACATGTTGGAGTTCCGTGTCGATGACTGATTGTACACAACGCAAGACGAGTACTGTTACATGGGTGTGTGTATGGGTTAGTTTGTGTGTGGGTGTGTGTGTATGGGTTAGTTTGTGTGTGGGTGTGTGTGTATGGGTTAGTTTGTGTGTGGGTGTGTGTGTATGGGTTAGTTTGTGTGTGGGTGTGTGTATGGGTTAGTTTGTGTGTGGGTGTGTGTGTGTATGGGTTAGTTTGTGTGTGGGTGTGTGTATGGGTTAGTTTGTGTGTGGATGGGTTAGTTTGTGTGTGGGTGTGTGTGTATGGGTTAGTTTGTGTGTGGGTGTGTGTATGGGTTAGTTTGTGTATGGATGTGTGTATGGGTTAGTTTGTGTGTGGATGTGTGTATGGGTTAGTTTGTGTGTGGGTGTGTGTGTATGGGTTAGTTTGTGTGTGGGTGTGTGTATGGGTTAGTTTGTGTGTGGATGGGTTAGTTTGTGTGTGGATGTGTGTATGGGTTAGTTTGTGTGTGGGTGTGTGTGTATGGGTTAGTTTGTGTGTGGGTGTGTGTATGGGTTAGTTTGTGTGTGGATGGGTTAGTTTGTGTGTGGATGTGTGTATGGGTTAGTTTGTGTGTGGATGTGTGTATGGGTTAGTTTGTGTATGGGTTAGTTTGTGTGTGGATGTGTGACAGAGAAAATCATTTAAAATGTAATTAACCTTGACCGGTAAATAAATAACCTAATCATGACCAATAGAATAACACACAGTAACAACCTTATGTACTGCAGTGTGTGCATACTGTCCTGTCATGAGATACTTTTGACAAATGACATAGGCCTACTTTCCCAGTATGACCCCTCATACTAGGAAAGACACCGACATTCTTATCAGGAAGAGGATGTTCTTTTGAAATATGTGCCTCTGTCGAACAGCCAAGGAACAACTCTGTCTTTTCATCTTGTTCTATAGTTAATCACAATGTATGAAGTCAGAACGTGCAAGAGCGGCGCGCGCCCGATGCCATTTGTGAAACTACGATAAATTGGTTATGCATTTACACTTATTTACAGTGTAATGATGACAGTTCAAACAGTCCTAAAATGCAACGGAAAGACAGGTCCGATAATATGATTTCTGTTTGTGGACCGTGACAACGGACCTGGGCTCTCGTGACATTTAACGGCAAATGGAAAAGCGTATGTGAATATGCAGTTGAGTTTGTTTTTCCGCGCCCACTAGGTGAAACGAAGGGCACGAGTAAAACCAGGACACGGAACGGACTGGAGCGGCGCAGAATCGAATAAACTCAGGATCTTGAAAGTTGTGGTTATTTCCAACCCTATCGAGTTCGTTTATAACGGACGGTTCATGAATGCTCGAATCTATTAAAGTGGTTAATTCACAGAAAGAAGACCGTGGAGGGTGGGCAGATTTTCAACTGCTATGAGGATTCTCAAATTCTTCATGGGGTACAGATGCAGAACTCTATGAACGCTGCCTGCTGTGTGACGTTGGCTTTGTTTGAAGAAGTTGCATCAAACTGGGTATGTAGAAATGACAGATGCTGAGCTATTTAACCATTTCATTATTTGCCTAATATAAGTTATTTGATTATTAAGTAATAAGAGCTAAGACACTACAGTTCACATAAACGTTTTAAGCTTAGGACAGTTCAACAACACAACCAAGGATGCAGCCTGTCCATGTGGTGATATGTTTCAGTCTTACAGCAGTCTTCAATAAAGGTTCAATAAAAGCACAGATACAGGTCCATTTTGTTAATATGCTCTACTATGCTCTACTACTTCATGCCAAATAACTTAAATTAAGCAAATAATAATAATGGTTTTTTTTTTGCTCATATTTCCTGGCCTGGTCCCAGATCTGTTTGTGGTCTTGCCAACACCTGTCATCATCAACCCAAATATGACAATGAGTGACAAAGAGTTGGCATGATGGCACAGACTGACACAGACAGTTTTCTCCCTCTGTTCTACTCCTGCGTTAATTCTTTCCCCTTTTCCTTCACCACAGTAACTCCCAATCTGGGCCAGACATGTCTGTGATAGTGGGAGAGTGGCGGTTCATAGCCCAGAGGGTCACCAGAAGCATCACATACTACTACACCAGCCGGACACCAGGGGGCAATAACCCATCCCCCTCTTCTCCCACCATCTCCCCCACCTCCTCCCATCTAGACACTCCTTTTCCCTCACCCTCCCTCTCCACCCCCTTGCTCCCAGACTTGCCCTCTCACCACAACGTTTCCTCAGTTCTCACCCCTTCCCCTTTGGATGTACCAACCCTCTCTCCATCCTCGCCCTCCTCCTCCCCCCGTCCCCTCCTCCTGCTTTTCCCGTGGCTGGGCGCCCGACCGGGGGCCATGGCGAAGTACCGGGACCTCTACCTGGAACGCGGCCTGGACATCCTATCTGTGGAGAGCACTGTGTGGCACTTCCTGTGGCCTCGCTGGGGGCTGGAGTACGGGGCTGAGGTCCTGGAGGTCCTGGGAGACCCGCGTTTCAAAGGTCGCCCCCTTCTGGTCCACGCCTTCTCCATCGGCGGGTACACCTTCACCCAGCTGCTCAGCCAGATGGTCAGGGAGCCACACAAGTACCCAGGCCTGGCCCAACGGGTCGTAGGACATGTCTATGACAGCATGGCGGTCGGGTCGCTGGAGCATATGGCTAAAGGTGAGAGAGGGGAAGGAAAGGAGGTAGGATTGTCAGTTTGGATTATTACTCTGAGAAAGGAGAGGGATCTGCTACTGAGACGGTGTGTGGGTGTGTGTATGGGTTAGTTTGTGTGTGGATGTGTGACAGAGAAAATAATTGGAAATGTAATTAACCTTGAAAATAATCTGTGTGTGTCTGTGTGTGCCTTAGGCCTGGGTCTGACCCTGTTCCCTCATATCGAGCCCCTGGTGCGATACACTGCTCTGCTCTACTTCTGGCTCTTCAAGTCCCAGACGGTGTACTACTACGACAAGTCAATCCAGGTCTTCTACAACAGCCCCGTCACCGCCCCGGCGCTCTTCTTCTTCTGCGAGAACGACGCGCTGTGCGACCCCGTCGCCATGGAGGCGGTCTTCGACTTCTGGAGGAAGCGGGGCATTGCTGTGGAAACCAGGAAGTGGAAGGAGTCTGTGCACGCTGCTCATCTACGCTGTCACCCAGAGGAGTATCTCTCCACACTGGATAATTTTTTTCACTCGCTCAACATCGCCCCCCCCAGGGCTAAGATGTAGATCATTCAATAAAGCCTGCATACTCATGTGCCAAAACAAATGTTATAACAGATGTTATAACAAAATTATAACATAGTGTAGTCATGTAGCATGTAAACTTTTATCCACAGAAACTTGTTTGCCACATACTCAGCATATGGGTCACGAGGGAATCAAACCCTCAACACACTAGTTTTACTTCCCTGTTGCTATAATAACAACATATCCAATCCTAACTCCTAGCATGTGTTTTGACTGTGCTACGTATTATTATCTATTTGTACAGATATAGGATCTTAATTTGACCTGCATTGTCGTAGCAAAATAATGAATGTTTAGTCCATAATGTTTCTTGATCAGTGTTCAGGCTATTAAAAGTTGGCAACATTAAAAGTGCACTACTGTTAATATAATTGTGTTCGTGTGTGTTTTCAGTGAATTTTCTGTGAATGTATGTAAATCACGAAGCTCATCTTAATGTCCTGGAAAATTCTCAGCAACAGGTGTGATCAAATGAAGTTACTATATCTGTATGTGAGCTTACTCAATATTGTCCATGACACAGTCCACATGCACCAGACAAGGCCACAGTCACTATCTTTAAGGTGAAACACATGACAGACACAACTCACTACACGTTGATTTGCAATAATGAATTATTTAGTATTTGATTGTAATTGTTTTTACATGAGTATATATTCATTCTCAATAGCTGGTGACAGGGTGTACAGTGGGAGAGAGGAAGAGAGAGGGAGAGGAAACATTTTGAAGATGAGAAAGAACTGAAGAGGAGGAATACAGAAAGGAGTGGGAGGGTTTGAAGAAAGGAATGAAATAGAAAAGAAACACAGGAGATAGGGAAGAGATGATATGAGAGAGGTGGAAAAAAAGAGAGACAGGCTACTGAGAAGTCTGGACAAGAATTCAAGAAGAGGTACTGTATATTTAAATCTCTTCAGTCACAGAGAACCAGGACCTGTTCTGGAAGTAGGTGCCTGTCAATTCAATGAGTAGTGAGTGACAAACAATCTGTGGGAGGTTTTCTTATCAGTCATTTCCGGCAACTGTTGCATATTCAATCTAGTTTGTATTAAACTTTTAATGTCTATTTTGGTCTCACAAAACTGAGTTTTCTTTATGAGGAAGCAAAGGGTTAAGTATGTGACGACGTATCACGGCCAAGGGTACATCCTGTGAAATCCCATCCCCATGTGATGTTGACTGCACACACCCCAGCAGACATAGGTTTGCACTTGCGGAACAACCTGTGTCTAACCTCTGGCACCGGCATAGACTTTGAACCATTCATAAATATAGGCACGTGCATGTGTAACGGGGTAGAACCGTTGATATTGTGAACGAAGCCTTGTTGGGCTGTCAGTCCCAGGTGTGGCTCATTTATCCTACGTTACACACAGTAAGTGTTCAGAAAGCAGACTGAATAAAGATAGAAAATAAACTAATGGGTCAAATAGTATCATAATAAAATAGGTAGACTGTTAGACGCATGAACACTGTTGTTACACCTGGTCTTAGAGCAGTTTGATTATTCTGTAGGGAAATCCAAGACACTCCATTTAGTATGCCATGTCATACTTACAGCAAACATGAAAGTAGGGTAGCTGGATGGGTGGGCGTATAACATAAAAGTCTAGCAACCCAAATGTTTAGAGTTTGAATCTCATCCCAGACAACAAACATTTTAGCTAATGATCAACTTATTTCTCTCTATTTTACCTATATATTTTTAATGTATTGATATGTAGGCTATGTGTGCTGTTTTTAAATGTATGTAGTTCTGTCCTTGAACTGTTCTTGACCACCACCAGCCCCTACGATGGAGGGGATAAGACCTCTTCAGAGGACCACCACCAGCCCCTACGATGGAGGGTATGAGACCTCTTCAGAGGACCACCACCAGCCCCTACGATGGAGGGGATAAGACCTCTTCAGAGGACCACCACCAGCCCCTACGATGGAGGGGATAAGACCTCTTCAGAGGACCACCACCAGCCCCTACGATGGAGGGTATGAGAGCTCTTCAGAGGACCACCACCAGCCCCTACGATGGAGGGTATGAGACCTCTTCAGAGGACTATCACCAGCCCCTACGATGGAGGGTATGAGACCTCTTCAGAGGACCACCACCAGCCCCTACGATGGAGGGTATGAGACCTCTTCAGAGGACTATCACCAGCCCCTATGAAGGAGGGTATGAGACCTCTTCAGAGGACCACCACCAGCCCCTATATTGGAGGGTATGAGACCTCTTCAGAGGCCCACCACCAGCCCCTACGATGGAGGGGATAAGACCTCTTCAGAGGACCACCACCAGCCCCTACGATGGAGGGGATAAGACCTCTTCAGAGGACCACCACCAGCCCCTACATTGGAGGGTATGAGACCTCTTCAGAGGACCACCACCAGCCCCTACGATGGAGGGTATGAGACCTCTTCAGAGGACCACCACCAGCCCCTACGATGGAGGGGATAAGACCTCTTCAGAGGACCACCACCAGCCCCTACGATGGAGGGGATAAGACCTCTTCAGAGGACCACCACCAGCCCCTACGATGGAGGGGATAAGACCTCTTCAGAGGACCACCACTAGCCCCTACATTGGAGGGATTGGATGGTTTGATGACATTCCATGCAGCCATTATTATAGGCCCTTCTCCCCTCAGCAGCCTCCACTGTACTGTGGATTGAGAAGAATACTGCCCAGAACAGTGTTATTGAGAGCAGCCTCCACTGTACTGTGGAATGACAAGAAGAATACTGCCCAGAACAGAGTGAGATGGAGAGCAGCCTCCACTGTATTGTGGAATGACAAGAAGAATACTGCCCAGAACAGAGTGAGATGGAGAGCAGCCTCCACTGTACTGCTCGGCCTCTGACCGCAATGCACTACAGAGGGTAGTGCGTATGGCCCAGTACATCACTGGGGCTAAGCTGCCTTCCATTGGGGAGACAATTTGGAGAAACACGAATGTAAGACATGAAACATCGAGGAGATTTAAAACTAATGATTTGAGTTTGAGGGGATTATCATAATTATTAGGTTTTGTTTTTGTAGTAAACGTTTGGGTTTACTAAGGGGATTACTAAGGGGATTTCCATGTTCCCAGAGACAAGATATCTTAAAGGGGTACACTCACATATGGAATATTAGGAGTTTTATTTTCTGAGTTTTAATTAGGCAAGTGATTTTTTTAAAGATAAAGGGTTCTTTAATATGTCTAATATGGTATGGAACACGAATGTAAGGGGGTGGTGTAACCTTTGACCTGCTTTCATGGCTCTCCCGGGTGGTCTGATCAGCCACAGGTTGGTGCCATTTGAATAATGAATTTGTGGTCATAGGTTTTTAAAGGTAAATTAATTATAATGGAGTGGAATTGAGGCAGGACAGATTATGGGGAGCGGGGGAACAAACTCTAGTGAGGAAGAAGGCCAGGTTCAGGATTCTGCTTTAAATATTGTCTGTGAAGGTTTCGAATTGGCTACTATTGATTGAGATAACCTTAATTAACCTATATAAGGACTTTAGAAATTTGCCACCATAGACATGTTTTAAAAAAAAAAGAGCTACAGACAGATAGGGGAAAAAGGCAGACAGAAGAGCCCTCCCCGCGCTGCGGAGACCTTGAAGGTTGGAGAGCAGAGAGGAGAAGTTTTAGAAGGGGCGCCAGCACGAGCAAAGATAACAGAATGTGTAGATAACAGTTACCGAGTTACAGTTCTGGGGTTGGAGAAGAGGGTATCCTTATAGCATAGGGGATCCCACAAAGGTGGATAGGTTTTCCATGATGTGGGGGAAACCTGGGAGCACTGTTGGACTTTGTAAATGTGATGAAATCCTACTAACCATCAAAACTATTGAGCTCTCTGATGCAGGCACTTACACCCTCGGACTACAAAGGACCGGGACAGACACGATGGGTGTGTTTTCTATTAAGGTGCTGCAAAAACCACAGAGGTCCCAGACGAACCAGAGCCAGACACACTCCTCTACCACCCCTGGACCGAACCTGCCACCCACCATCACTGTGTCAAATCCCATTCAGGTAATTAACGTTAGAGACTATTCAGCTATTGATCAATTAGGCACTGAGACTGGTTTTGATGGTAGTGACAATTTGTGGCTGTCCTATATGAGGTATACAGCTAAAACCCTGAAAAGAAATGACTGCATTATCTGTGGTCATGCTAGACCTGTTCTGGCTACACACCCATTTGCTATAGGAGAAGGAGATGGGTGGTTGTGTATTCTGAGAGGTTTTAACCAGGTTCAGCCCAATTCAACTCTCTGTTCCTCTTTGAGCCTTGTGTTTCCTACAGTACCTCCTCATCGGGCCCCTTGGGGTGTTAAGGCATATGGGGGAAATTACAGTTGCATCACGGGTACAGGTAATGGCATAGACTATGGGAGATTGCCTGAAGCTGATTGCAGTAGTAACATAACCATTAATGCCACTTGGCCAGTTGCAGGCCTAAACCAAACTAGTGGTCTGGCTGATGTGTGGTGGATCTGTGGACCCAAAAGAGTGCTGAGACCCATTCTTAGAGGAGACTGGCAAGGTACGTGTGCTCTGACCAGTTTGATAATTCCACTGACCATTGTTGATGTTACTGCTGAGCAGCTGTTGGGTTCTGTATCCAGGGGGCCTGAAAGCATTCCATCCCGTGGAACATAGACGTAGTGCTCCATGGACGGAGGATGTAGTTGACATACACACTAATCTGTTGGGGGTAGGAATGATGGACTCTGGCACTTACTACCTATTATAGGTCCAGCCATAGTGGATGCTAGACAGACTGCATGGATTAATTACATCTACTATAATCAACAGCGTTTTGTGAATTACTCCAGTGATGCACTCACTGGTATGTCTGAACAGCTTGAGGCCACATCTAGGGTTGCCAGACAGAATAGACTTGCTTTAGATATGCTTCTTACCAGTCAGGGGGGTGTCTGTAAGATGTTCGGTGAACAATGTTGCACGTATATTCCTAATAACACCAGTCCAGATGGTAGTATATCTAAGGCCCTTAGTGGGCTTGATGCACATCTGCTGAGATGAGGACCATGGCGGGGGTGGAGGAGTCTGGACTGTTCTCTTGGTTGGGAGCCTGGTTTGGTAAGTACACTGGTATGGTGGTTACTGGATCTCTGACCCTAATTCTTGTATTTTTATTATTGATGTGTTGTGCTGCTTGCATCATACCGTGTTTTAAGAAGTCTGTTACAGATGTGGTGAAGGCTTCAGGCATGATGATGTGTTGTGCTGCTTGCATCATACCGTGTTTTAAGAAGTCTGTTACAGATGTGGTGAAGGCTTCAGGCATGATTATGTGTTGTGCTGCTTGCATCATACCGTGTTTTAAGAAGTCTGTTACAGATGTGGTGAAGGCTTCAGGCATGATGATGTGTTGTGCTGCTTGCATCATACCGTGTTTTAAGAAGTCTGTTACAGATGTGGTGAAGGCTTCAGGCATGATGCCTTTGCTTGATGCTCCAGTTGGAGATGCTGATACTGAATCATGCTTTCAGGGAAGGATGGGACTGACTGAGGATGACCCATGGTATGCTGTGGGTGAGGATGGGACTGACTGAGGATGACCCATGGTATGCTGTGGGTGAGGATGGGACTGACTGAGGATGACCCATGGTATGCTGTGGGTGAGGATGGGACTGACTGAGGATGACCCATGGTATGCTGTGGGTGAGGATGGGACTGACTGAGGATGACCCATGGTATGCTGTGGGTGAGGATGGGACTGACTGAGGATGACCCATGGTATGCTGTGGGTGAGGATGGGACTGACTGAGGATGACCCATGGTATGCTGTGGGTGAGGATGGGACTGACTGAGGATGACCCATGGTATGCTGTGGGTGAGGATGGGACTGACTGAGGATGACCCATGGTATGCTGTGGGTGAGGATGGGACTGACTGAGGATGACCCATGGTATGCTGTGGGTGAGGATGGGACTGACTGAGGATGACCCATGGTATGCTGTGGGTGAGGATGGGACTGACTGAGGATGACCCATGGTATGCTGTGGGTGAGGATGGGACTGACTGAGGATGACCCATGGTATGCTGTGGGTGAGGATGGGACTGACTGAGGATGACCCATGGTATGCTGTGGGTGAGGATGGGACTGACTGAGGATGACCCATGGTATGCTGTGGGTGAGGATGGGACTGACTGAGGATGACCCATGGTATGCTGTGGGTGAGGATGGGACTGACTGAGGATGACCCATGGTATGCTGTGGGTGAGGATGGGACTGACTGAGGATGACCCATGGTATGCTGTGGGTGAGGATGGGACTGACTGAGGATGACCCATGGTATGCTGTGGGTGAGGATGGGACTGACTGAGGATGACCCATGGTATGCTGTGGGTGAGGATGGGACTGACTGAGGATGACCCATGGTATGCTGTGGGTGAGGTAGTAGAATAAATATTACACCACCACAGTTCCTTCTTTTACATTTGATTTTATGATACGTTTTTTCTTTCCAGGATGTTTGTTCTCCCTGTTGTGAAGGTTTGGAGTCCCTGGGTGGCATGGTGCCCACCTGGTGCAGGATAGGAGTAGCTGAGAGGACCAGATGGTTTATAATAATGCTTTGCTCTGCTTTACTCTGTTTTCCATGACCAAAGTTTTATCCTACATCTTTACATTACTTGTCAATAAACAATAAAGTTGTACCTTGTTTCTGTAAAAAAAAAAAAAAGTTTATAAACTTTTTATTATTTTCATGAAATGCTATTAACATATTACTATGTTGGGACCGCTGAAATAAAGGATAATGAGTGACACCCTAGGGGGTGTCAAAAGGGGGACTTAAATTTAACACCATTTTCTTTTATTCTGTTTTTAAATGAACTGTTGTTCTCTTTTGACATGAGGGTTTTAAGTTCCTAGGTGTCTGGTAGCCAATCTAGTACATAGTGGGATCGAATGGAGGACATGAAGGTATTTTAAACTTTGTAACTGTTATATGATTCATTGATGAATTTTTATTCACACCCTTGGTGTGAACAATATGTACTATTCACACCCTTGTACATAACAATATGTACAAGTCACCTACGATTCCACACATGGCAGCTTCTTGTCATTGTTGCTAGCTATATGACCTTCCAGAATCATAACACACGGACATCTGCCCCATCGATGAGCACGCATCGTCTCTGTGATGTTTATGAACCAGTAAAAAACAGCAAGTGGGGTGTCTCACCTCTTCTTCCATCTCTGGTCCTATTTCGGTTGTCAAAAGTTACCACAGCCGCAAAGTCAAAATGGACTATATCATAAAATTAAATGAAAACCCTGAATGTTTTTTTGGTCTTAATTTGAAGTTAGGCATAAGGTTAGGTTTAGAATGAGTTTTTAAGAATATAAATAGTTGAAATAGGTGGGTTTTATCCATAACTATGACTTTGTGGCAACTAGACTTAGCAGATGCTCTTATGCATAGTAATTTACAGAAGCAATTATGGTTAAGTGACTTGCTCAAGTGCACATACAGATGTTTCACCTAGTCGGCTGGGGGATTCAAATCAGCACGATTAGGTTGCTGGCCCAAAGCTCTTAAGCCCTAGGCTCCCGAGTGGCGCAGCGGTTTAAAGCATAGCATCTCAGGGCTTGAGGGGTCACTACAGACACCCTGGTTCAAATCCAGGCAGAATCATAACCGGCTGTGATTGGGAGTTCCATAGGGTGGCGCACAATTGGCCCAGCGTCGTCCGGGTTAGGCCGGTGTAGGCCGTCAATTTGTTCTTATCTGACTTGCCTAGTTAAATTAAGGTAAAAAAATAGAAATAGTCTACAGTACCTGACGCCCCAATAGTGACAACCTGTATTTCAGGACTGACGATGAAGACAACCAAGCCTGGAATTGAACAAGCTGATCCATGACTGATCTGCTGGAGGAACAGCGCAAGTACAGTTTGTCGAAGTGATGCTCCTTACTAAAACTGTATCACAGCAGCTTCATGCAATGATGTATAATCCTTTGTCAGTTTCTTCATTATAATAGGACTACTGGTAGGGTGCTGACAGCGAAATATAAGCAGACTCTTACATTTTGACAAAAGGAGGCTATGGTCTGCTTTTTGGGCTCGGAGTTGCCAGGGACCACATAATACATGGCCAGACTACCTCTTGGGGGCCCTGGGGCTTCTATATATATATTTTTGGGGGGAGGGGACATCAGCTAACTTCCTGCATTTCAACACATTTGCAATGGTGCATAGAGAAAAAGATGCAGTTTATAATGCGATTCTAAACATTTTGTTATGAGGCTAAGAGAAAATGTTGCAGTTCTAAAGCTAATTTCCTGCCCTTCTACACTTTTTGCCATGAGGCAGGGAAGAAAATGTGTTTTTTTATAGCTCATCTCATGCTTTTGTTCACATTTTGTCATCAGGCTGAGAGAAATCTTAGCAGTTTTAAAGCTAATTTCCTGCGATTCTACACATTTTGCTATCATATGCTATCTGGGGGCTCCCCGACCTCCAGAGGGGCCCCAACCCAAAGGCCCAGGGCCACATGCCCTGTGTGCCTGTTCAGCAATCCGTCCCTGTCACAATATGTACTTAGGCACTGATAGGATGTGTACTGCAATTCTCACAATTCTATATGTAATGTGATTCGATACTCACGACACTAGCTCCCTCAACTATTTGAATGGCCTCCACATAGGAGATCCAATGGACTGCCCTAACATTTGACACTTCAACCTCATGGAGTGCCTACTCTTGACATCCACTTCTGCCATGATCCACGGCAGCCATCAACCAACACTTCTGTTTCCTCTAACTATTTAGCTTCATGTAAAGTCGAGACATCAAGCTTTGACCCGGACCATGCACTTCTATAGTCCGGGGCTTTAATAGTGAAAAACGTGACAAGGTAGACCCTGCAATTTGGTACAAACATTCCTCGGGTAATATGAAAACATCCCAGAAGGAGTGCGCATTATTTCAAACTTAATTAGGAAGCGAGTTATTGTGAAATTTCAAAATGGCTGCAACAATAGCTGCTATTTGACCATAAAAACAGTTATACTGCAGATAAAAGCATGCAATTTGGTACAAACATTCCTCAGATGACATTAAAACATCATAGAAGTGTTGCTCGTTGCAAACTTAACCACGAATGACTGGCAATGTACTGTAGATGCTAATTAATCGATAGTCATGTTTAAAATGACTTCAGTGAAATTCTCATAAAATAACATGAAATTGAGTCATAATACATCAAATGTATTCTGTAAATTCTGATTAGTGGAAAAAATAAAAGACTTGGCCCTGGCCCACATGTACCAGTATAATGGCCTAATGCAGTGCATGATAGTCCAGCATCCTGGCATTTACACTTCTGAGAACAGAAGGGCTCATTTTTGCAGCCACACCTCAGGAGTTCTCTGTAAGCTTTGGCAGTCTTGGGTAAGAGTGTCCACGAAGGTGTCCAGGAATCAACTTTTTAGCCCATCCAAAGGTCCAAATCAAACTTTCTGGTGTAGATGCTGATTGGATGGTTTTCATACTTGTTGACCAAATGCTAATTTGGTACACTGCTCTGTTTGAATGTTGCAGCAGTGCAGCCTGTGTTGAGGGGGATGTTCTCCATTGGATGTTCTCCATTGACTTCTGGGAAGAGTTCCTGGTAGCTTGTTGTCTTGTCATAGAGAACACAGGTGTATCTCTCAATCAATGTGAAAGTGGATGATTCCAGATCAAGAGGTTGAAATGGTTTTGCTCACATCAGTCACCGCTGTCACCCTATCATGAACCTGTTTGTATCACAACCTGTGAATGCGTTGAAAGCTGACAAAGCCAAACTTGTGCATTCCAAGCTTCTCGCAAATGGTGTTTATAGAAATCTCCTAGTAGTTTTTACCCATATCAAAAGGAAACCACAGCTTTATGGCTCGCTAATCCTTGATAAGATGGAAGAAAAGCAAGGACAATGATGTCTGTATCCACTGTTCCAATGATAATAGTCTGTGCACCCTTTTTAAGGTCATCTATGAAGGCATATTCTTGGCACACACCTTCTGTGTCAACATGCTGAAAAGCTCCTGTTTGTTAGTAGGATTTCTGAGAAAGTCATAGAATTGACATGGAAGCTTGTTTTTCCCCTGCTTCTCTCCCATTGAGTCTGTTAGACTATCTGTGTCCCATTCAATATCGATTCTACTGCTGTTTTTCAACTGGTGCTCTACCAAAAGCAGGAAGACATTTGATTGCAGAATTGGAAACTTGGTGCGGATAGGCAAGGAATGAATAATAATAGCTCCATCAATGATTTTGGCAGCAAAAGAAGAGGGCACAGGTGTGTAGGAATCTACAGCGATCAGGTCTAGCAGATCAGATTTTTGTGTTGGCAGGTTAGGCATTCTGTTATTTGAAAGGGTTGGAGGAAATTGTTTATTCTCATGAGAGAGAAACTTATACATTTTTCCATCACATAACTTGCTTGCAATGTAGTTGGCTGAAAGTGTACAATCACTTTTTAAGTCTGATACTGTAATTGCTTTGCCTGTTTTGTGACTGACTGTGCCTTGTACTTTTGAAGCTGTGGTATATTTTTCCTCTTAAGGGGATGTGTTCTGATCAATAATTACTTCCTTGAGATATTTCTGATATTGAGGAATGCCTAGTTTTTTCCAATGTTGTGGACAGTGCTAATGACATCTTTGCTTACACAACTGTGTGTATCCAAAACCAGAAGCTCTGGACATTATCTAAGACTAGACTACCCATGCTTGACATATTGTTGCACAAGCTGGCCACTTGTTTTTTTAATGCTTGCTGGTGTGATGAACTTTGCTTGTGTTGAAGACTTCATGTTGAAGGGGACATTAAAAAGCTACATTAAAAAGCTGGGCTTCAAAATCAACCAGTAGTCTGGCCTGCTCAGGTCCTGCTACCATCTATCTCCAGGTCCTGCTACCATCTAGGCTTTGTCTATTCTGCATTAAATAGTACCCACAAAACACCAGTCTCAACATCAACAGTGAAGAGGCGACTCCGGGATGCTGGCCTTCTAGGCGGAGTTCCTCTGTCCAGAGTCTGTGTTCTTTTGCCCATCTTAATATTTTTTTTATTGGCCAGTCTAAGATATTGCTTTTTCTTTGCAACTCTGCATAGAAGGCCAGCATCCCGGAATAGCCTCTTCACTGTTGACGTTGAGACTGTTTTTTTGCAGGTACTACTTAATGACGCTGCCAATTGAGGACTTGTGAGGCATCTGTTTCTCAAACTAGACACTCTAATGTACTTGTCCTCTTGCTCAGTTGTGCACCGGGGCCTCCCACTCTTCTTTCTATTCTGGTTAGGGCCAGTTTGCACTGTACTGTGAAGGGAGTAGTACACAGCGTTGCACGAGATCTTCAGTTTCTTGGCAATTTCTCACATTGAATAGCCTTCATTTCTCAGAACAGGAATAGTCTGACGAGTTTCAGAAGAAAGTTCTTTGTTTCTGGCCATTTTGAGCCTGTAATCGAACCCACAAATGCTGATGCTCCAGATACTCAACTAGTCTAAAGAAGGCCAGTTTTTATTGCTTCTTTATTCAACACAAGCGTTTTCAGCTGTGCTAACAAAATTGTAAAAGGGTTTTCTAAAGATCAGTTAGCCTTTTAAAATGATAAACTTGGATTAGCTAACACAACGTGTCATTGGAACACAGGGTTGATGGTTGCTGATAATGGGCCTCTGTGCGCCCATGTAATGATTCCATAAAAAAATCTGCCGTTTCCAGCTACAATAGTCATTTACAACATTAACAATGTCTACACTGTATTTCTGATTAATTTGATGTTATTTTAATGGACCAAAAAATGTGCCTTTCTTTAAAAAACAAGGACATTTTATAAGTGACCCCAAACTTTTGAACAGTAGTGTAAGTAACACAGAAATTGAATTTGAAATACTGTTGGGAAAGGGAAGCATTGTCTTTAAGACAATAGGTGAGATTTCACGATTTACTCACTTATGAAATCGTCTTACCGCAACAAAGCTATGGCAGACACAATAGAGCTGAGTGTCATGAAAGCCACACCTTCATTTGCAGTTGAAATCGGAACTTTAAATACACCTTAGCCAAATGTTGGATTCAGGATTCAGACTATATATAGCGATCTAGGCTATGACAATGATTAACTCCACGATTATTTCTAAATAGTCTACTAGCCTATGGAAGGCCTTGTTCAGCCTCAACATGGGCTCTTGGTAGGTCTAAAGGCTTATGAAAACATTACATTTTAAATGAAAAGCAGGTGTCATTATCACACAGAAAAGAAAGGTTGTTTTATTAAACCGGGAAACTTGTGGTGAACTGGGAACTGGAGGGAAAAACGAGGTCAATTCATGCCATCAGTGATTTTCAGGTCAGAAAGTCAGAGAAAGATGAGTGTCTGAATTGACTGTTAAAAACTATTTTTCCCAGTCAGAGCTCATTTCGTTCTGAGTTCCTAGTTGTTTTCAAAGCACTGAAGTCGGAAGTCAGAGATTGCCGAGTTCCCAGTTGTTTGAATGCACCACTAGATACCTAGGCTACCTCTTATTTCTGAATAGGGCTCCCTCCAAAAAGAAGCCCATAGGCATATCTACACAGTAATTAATGGTGGCTGGCTGAAAATCAACTAGACTAATAATTATTTAATTGAGGTGATATGCCTATTTTAGCTATATCAACAAACTCAATTGATTAAATGACTCTGGCAATGGAGACGTCATGCAGACGTTTGTAAGGAGTTCATGGTGAGATATTTTATAATAAACTAAAGTGTCCCGTGTACATGACGTGAAAGCATTATGTACACGTAGATGTCATGTAGCCGTTTTTAAGCCATTCATGGTGAGCTCTTAGTAATGACCCTGGTAATGAACTTAGCTACATTCAAACTGACTTACACATGACATGTCAGTGTCGCGTGTGCACGACGTGAACCATATGTCTACACAATGTTTCACTTGACATGGACGTGACGTGAATGCATCAGTAGTTTGATGCCATAGAAAAAAACTTGTCTCCATTGACAATCCATGTTTATTCATGGCGATATCTTATGGGGCTAGGAAGACATTAGGTGACTTGGAGAGAGGTATAAGTAGCTTCACTAGTACTGACTTCTGGCCTGAATAACTCCCCATATAGGACTGCAGACACCACAGAGTGTGTGAAGAAAGGCAGCTGTTACCTGTGTGTGTTGTGCTTTTTCTCTGAGTTGTAAAAGCAAGCAGAGCAGAAACTGGCTACTCTGACCAGGTGAATCCAGGTGAAAGCTATTGATGTCACTTCTTAAATTAAAGGGAGGAGACAGGTTAAAGAAGGACTTTTTAGCTTTGAGACAATCGAGACATGGATTTTTTATGTGTAACATTCAGAGCGTGAATGGGCAAGACAAAATATTTAAGTGCCTTTGAACGGGGTATGGCAGGAAGTTCCGGGTTTTTCACACTCAATAGTTTTGTGTGTATCAAGAGCGGTCCACCAACCAAAGGAGATCCAACAAACTTGACACAACTGTGGGAAGCATTGGAGTCAACATGTTCCAGCATCCCTGCGGAACGCTTTTGACACCTTGCAGGGTACAACACAATATTAGGAAGGTGTCCTTAATGTTTTGTACACCCAGCGTGTGTGTATATACAGTATATTGTAAAAACGGCTATCTAGAGCTCATTGGAGCAGTCAGCTGTGAATGCCCTCACCCTTTAAATATTTAATGCTGATTGGTTGTGTTCTGCCCACTATAGTGCTTTCTGGTTAGAAAATATTTTTGAGGAATTTTACTTCTTAATTGTCACTACACACACACACACACACACACACACACACACACACAGCTGCTTTCTTTGAATATAGTTCTTCATGTGTGGTAATCAGAATGACTTGGAATCGTATTGTTGTGGTTATTTTGATCCACACACAACATTCAGACATTTGTGTTACTGTTGACAATAAAAGGTCCTCTCTCTTCAGAAGACGATTACACTCTGACCTGAGTGGGTGTGTGCAGTGTCCAGATGTGCATTTCCAAGAGTTCTGATTGGTTGGGAATGGAAGGGCTATGATGGGTGAGGGATAACTAAGGTAGATTGTGAGGGATAGACTGTGAGGGAAAGTTAGGTAGAGAGGAGCATCCATTATATATATGTTTTAAATGTACTAGTCAAAAGTTTGGACACACCTACTCATCCCAGAATTCCTCTTTATTTTTACTATTTTCTACATTGTATAATATTAGTGAAGACATCAAAACTATGAAAAAGCACATATGGAAAGCAAATATATTTTTTATTTGAGATTCTTCAAAGTAGCCACCCTTTGCCTTAATGACAGCTTTGCACACTCTTGGCATTCTCTCAACCAGCTTCATGAATTAGGCACCTGGAATGCATTTCATGTAACAGGTGTGCCTTGTTAAAAGTTAATTTGTGGAATTTTTTCCTTCTTAATGCGTTTGGGCCAATCAGTTGTGATAAGGTATGTGTAAGGTCCTGGGTGTCGTGAGGGTGAAATCAGGTGCAGGAAAGCAGAGAGTTCAATAGTGCTCCTTTAATGCACACACGGTGAACCACGGCCACCCCACTTTTGGGTGCTCAAAACAAAATGACCCAGACACAGGGAACGAAAACAGTATAGCACTAAATACATGGACACGTATGTCTGTAGCAAACACCAGGGTTACAATAATCAATCCCGCACAAAGTAACGGGCGGGCCGGCTGACTAATAAAGCTCAACTAATTACAACCAACTCAAAACAGGTGTAATCAATAAACACATAAGGAGGGGGAGGAAAGAATCAGTGGCAGCTAGTAGGCCGGCGACGACGACCGCCGAGCGCCACCCGAACGGGAAGGGGTGTCACGTTCGGTCGGAGTCGTGACAGTACCCCCCCCTGACGCGCGGCTTCCGCAGCGTGCCGACACCGGCCTCGAGGTCGACCCAGAGAACGAGGCACAGGGCGATCCGGATGGAGGCGATGGAAATCCCTCAACATTGACGGATCCAAAATGTCCCCCACCGGTACCCAGCACCTCTCTTCCGGACCGTACCCCTCCCAGTCCACAAGGTACTGCAGACCCCTCACCCGACGTCTCGAGTCCAGAATGGCCCGTATCATGTACGCCGGGGACCCTCGATGTCCAGAGGGGGAGGAGGGACCTCCGGCACCTCACCGTCCTGCAGGGACCAGCTACCACCGGCCTGAGGAGAGACACATGAAACGAGGTGTTAATACGATAATAGGGAGGGAGTTGTAATCGATAACACACCTCGTTTATTCTCCTCAGGACTTTGAAGGGCCCTACACACTGCGTTCCCAGCTTCCGGCAGGGCAAGTGGAGGGGCAGGTTTTGGGTCGAGAGCCAGACCCTGTCCCCCGGTACAAACACGGGGGCCTCACTGCGGTGGCGGTCAGCACTACTTTTCTGCCGTCCACTAGCTTGTTGGTGGGATTCCTGTACGGCCCTCCAGGTCTCTTTGGAGCGCTGCACCCATTCCTCCACCGCAGGAGCCTCTGTCTGGCTCGGATGCCATGGTGCCAGGACCGGATGGTACCCCAACACACACTGAAAGGGGGACACGTTAGTAGAGGAGTGGCGTAGTGAGTTCTGGGCCATTTCGGCCCAGGGGATGTATCTCGCCCACTCCCCTGGCCGGTCCTGGCAATACGACCGCAGAAACTTACCCACTTCCTGATTCACTCTCTCCACCTGCCCATTACTCTCGGGGTGATAACCGGAGGTCAGGCTGACCGAGACCCCCAGACGCTCCATGAACGCCCTCCATACTCGGGACGTGAACTGGGGGCCCTGATCAGAAACGATGTCCTCCGGCACCCCGTAGTGCCGGAAGACGTGGGTGAATAATGCCTCCGCAGTCTGTAGGGCTGTAGGGATACCGGGCAGCGGGAGGAGACGGCAGGACTTAGAGAACCGATCCACAATCACCAGAACCGTAGTGTTCCCCTGAGACGGGGGAAGATCGGTCAGGAAATCTACGGAGAGATGAGACCATGGCCGTTATGGAACGGGGAGGGGTTGTAACTTCCCTCTAGGAAGGTGCCTAGGAGCCTTACTCTGGGCGCATACCGAACAGGAGGAGACATAACCCTTAACGTCCCTAGCCAAGGTAGGCCACCAATACCTTCCCCGAAGGCTCCCCACTGTCCTCGCCACTGCAGGGTGACCCAAGGAGGGTAGGACGTGAGCCCACCGAATCAGTTGGTACCGAACACCAAGGCACGTACTTCCGCCCCGCCGGATACTGAGGAGGCGCGGGTTCCGCCCGTAATGCCCGCTCGATGTCCGAGTCCACCTCCCCTACCACTGGTGCTATCAGCCTTGAGGCGGGAAGGATGGGAGTAGGTTCGGGGGACCGATCCTCCGTGTCGTAAAGGCGGGACAGTGCGTCCGCCTTGACGTTCTGGGAGCCCGGTCTATAAGATAACGTGAACCGGAATCGGGTGAAAAACATGGCCCACCTTGCCTGACGTGGGTTCAGTCTCCTAGCTGCCCGAATATACTCCAGATTCTGTTGGTCGGTCCAGATGAGAAAGGGGTGTTTAGCCCCCTCAAGCCAGTTTCTCCACACCTTCAGAGCCCTGACCACAGCTAACAACTCCCGGTCCCCCACATCATAGTTACGCTCCGCTGGGCTGAGCTTCCTCGAGAAGAAATCGCAGGGGCGGAGTTTTGGTGGCGTACCCGAGTGCTGTAATAGTAGGAATCCAGCCCCGGCCTCGGACGCGTCCACCTCCACTATGAATGCTAGAGAGGGGTCCGGATGCGCCAACACGGGTGCATCCGTGAACAGCTCCTTCAACCTGTTGAAAGCGCCGTCTGCCTCTGCTGACCACTGCAACCGCACCGGGCCCCCCTTCAGCAGTGAGGTAAAGGGAGCCGCTATCTGGCCAAAACCTCGGATAAACCTCCGGTAGTAGGCAAAACCCCAAAACCGCTGCACCTCTTTTACCGTGGTCGGAGTCGGCCAATTACGCACAGCCTTAATGTGGTCACCCTCCATCCCCACCCCTGAGGTGGAAATGCGTATAGGTCATGCTCCAGCAGTCTACCAAGCACCTTGTGTACCAGAGACACATGCGCGGCGTGAGTGGCTGAGTAGATCAGAATGTCATCGATATAAACAACCACTCCCTGCCCGTGCAGGTCCCTGAGAATCTCGTATACAAAAGATTGGAAAACGTCTGGAGCATTCTTTAACCCATACGGCATGACGCGGTACTCATAGTGGCCCGATGTGGTACTAAATGCGGTTTTCCACTCGTCTCCCTTCCGAATACGCACCAGAATATACGCGCTCCTGAGATCCAATTTTGTGAAGAACTATGCTCCGTGAAATGATTCCACCGCCGTAACCAATGAAAGGTAGTGGGTAGCTAAACCCCACTGTGATGGCATTTAGACCTCTATAATCAATACACGGACGCAAACCTCCCTCCTTTTTCTTCACAAAAAATAAACTTGAGGAGACGGGTGAGATGGAGGACCGAATGTACCCCTGTCCCAGAGACTCCATGACATATGTCTCCATAGCCAACGTCTCCTCTTGGGACAATGGGTACACGTGACTCTTGGGAAGCGCAGCGTTTACCTGGAGATCCATCGCACAATCCCTTCCCGGTCGATGAGGTGGTAATTTAGTCTCTTTCTTTTTACTGAAAGCGATTGCCAAATCGGCATACTCGGGGGGAATGCACACCGTGGTACCCTGGTCTGGACCCTCCACCGACGTGGCACCGATGGAAACTCCCAGACACCTTCCAGAACACTCCTCTGACCACCCCTGGAGAACCCCCTGTCTCCACAAAATTTTAGGATTGTGCCGGGCCAGCCAGGGAATCCCTAGCACCACTGGAAACGCAGGCGAATCAATAATATAGAGACTGATACGCTCCCTATGATTCCCCTGCGTTACCATGTCCAGTGGAACCGTGGTCTCCCTGACCACCCCTGACCCTAATGGCCGGTTATCTAGAAGGTGCACGGGAAAGGGAGAATCTATTGGCACAAACAGAACACCTAACTTAAGAGCGAGTCCGCGATCCATAAAGTTCCCAGCTGCGCCTGAATCGACTAGCGCCCTATGCTGGGAAGAGGGAAAAAATGTAAGGAAAAAAATCAAGACAAACATGTGACCGACAGGGGGTTCTGGGTGAGTTTGGTGCTGACTCACCTGGGGTGATCGAGAAGTGTTCCGCCTGCCATCTCGACTCCCAGACGGACCCCCCAAGCACCGATCGGCCGTGTGTCCTCTCCGACCACAGCTGGTGAAGGGGGGACCTCCTCCTCCAGTACCCCTCGGCACGGCCCCTCCCAACTCCATCGGAAACGGAGCGGAGGGGCTGGGTGGTGGAACGCACAGGACCCTCTCCGAACGCCCGCGGGCAGCCAGCAGATTGTCCAGTCGGATGGACATGTCAATCAGCTCATCCAGGGAAAGAGCGGTGTCCCGACACGCTAGCTCCCTGCGGACGTCCTCCCGGAGACTACATCGGTAGTGGTCGATAAGGGCCCTGTCGTTCCACCCAGATCCTGCTGCCAAGGTCCGGAACTCCAGCGCGTAATCCTGGGAGCTCCTCTTCTCCTGCCTGAGATGGAATAGTCGTTCTCCCGCCGCTCGGCCCTCTGGAGGGGGGTCAAACACAGCACGGAAATGGCGGGAAAACTCTGGGTAGTGCTCCTTCGCTGAGTCTGGGCCATTCCAGACTGCGTTCGCCCACTCCAGAGCATGACCCGTGAGGCAGGAGATGAGGACACTCACCCTCTCCGCTCCCGAGGGAGTGGGTCTTACGGTGGCCAGGTACAGTTCCAGTTGGAGTAAGATCCCCTGGCACCCCGCCGCCGCTCCATCATAAACCCTCGGGAGCGTAAGACGGAGAGCGCTGGAGCCGGGGGATGGGGAGTCCTGAGCTGGGGGAGCCGAAGGTGAAGAGAGGAGACCACTCCTCTCCCATCGGTCCATTCTCTCCATCACCTGATCCATAGCTGTTCCTCCATCGATGGGAGAGGGTCGGCCACTGCTCCTGCTGACTCCATTTTCGTGGTGCGGGATTCTATAAGGTCCTGGGTGTCGTGAGGGTGAAATCAGGCGCAGGAAAGCAGAGAGTTCAATAAAGTGCTCCTTTAATGCACACATGGTGAACCACGGCCACGCCACTTTTGGGAGCTCAAACAAAATGCCCCAGACACAGGGAACGAAAACAGTCTAGCACTAAATACACAAACACGTACGTCTGTAGCAAACACCAGGGTTACAATAATCAATCCCGCAAAAAGAAACGGGCAGGCCAGCTGACTAATAAAGCCCAACTAATTACAACCAACTCAAAACAGGTGTAATCAATAAACACATAAGGAGGGTAGAAAATAATCAGTGGCAGCTAGTAGGCCGAGCGCCACCCGAAGGGGAGCCACCTTCGGTCGGAGTCGTGACAGTATGGGTGGTATACAGCAGATAGCCCTATTTGGTAAAAGACTAAGTCCATATTATGGCAAGAACAGCTCAAGTAAGCAAAGAAAAACAACAGTCCATCATTACTTTAAGACATGAAGGTCAGTTAAAATTGAAAGAACTTTGAATGTTTCTTATAGTGCAGTCACAAAACCATCAAGCGCCATGATAAAACTGGCTCTCATGAGGACCGCCACAGGAAAGGGACATCCAGAGTTACCTCTGCTGCAGAGGACAAGTTCATTAGAGTTAACAGCACCTCAGATTGCAGCCCAAATAAATGCTTCACATAGTTCAGGTAACAAACGTATCACAACATCAGAGGAGCCTGTGTGAATCAAGCTTTCATTGTCAAATTGCTGCAAAGAAATCCCTACTAAAGTACACCAATAAGAAGTAGAGACTTGCTTGGGCCAAGAATATTAGTGATCAATGGACATTAGACCTGTGGAAATCTGTCTTTGGTCTGATTAGTCCAAATTTGAGATTTTTGGTTGCAACCGTTGTGTCTTTGTGAGATGCAGAGTAAGTGAACGGATGATCTCCGCATGTGTGGTTCCCACCTTGAAGCATGGAGGAGGAAGTTTGATGGTATGGGGGTGCTTTTCTGGTGACACTGTCTGTGATTTATTTAGAATTCAAGGCACACTTAAACAGCATGGCTACCACAGCATTCTTCAGCGATACGCCATCCCACCTGGTTTGTGCTTAGTGGGACTATCATTTGTTTTTCAACAGAACAATGACCCAAAACACACCTCCAGATCGTTAAAGGGCTATTTGACCAATGGGAGTGATGGAGTGCTGCATCAGATGACCTGGCGTCCACAATCACTAGACCTTAACCCAATTGAGATGGTTTGGGATGAGTTGAATAGCAGAGTGAAGGAAAAGCAGCCAACAAGTTCTCAGTTTATGGAAAAGCATTCCAGCTGAAGCTTGGTGAGAGAATGCCAAGAGTGTGCAAAGCTGTCATCATGGCAAAGAGTGGCTACTTTAAAGAATCTAAAATGTAAAATATATTTTGATTTGTTTAACACTTTTTTGGTTGCTACATGATTCCATATGTGTTAATTAATTAAACGTTTTGATGTCTTCACTATTATTCTACAATGTAAACCCTCGAATGAGTAGGTGTGTCCACACTTTTGACTGGCACTGTATTGTAAAGAAACAGCAGGGAGCAGGTCTCGAACCCTCGACCTTATAGCCCGAGGTCCAGCGCGCTATCGACCGTGCCGCAAAAGATGCTTGAGAGGAAGAGTCGATTTCCGCGTTTATAAACCCAGGGTCGTTACAGTATATATATAATCTAATGAAGTTAGATCTATAAACGTGTTTTATTCCAGCAGGGGAGCCTAAAGATAAATAATCCACTTGGTTCGAGAGAAATTGTATTCCGTTTTTTTAATGTTCTTGTAGTGAGTATGTTTGGGGCTAAATGTTTTTCCTCACCGTACCCTACTTGGCAGGAAGAGGGTATTCTTTTGAAATATGCGCATGTCCAGCAGCCAACTGAGCCAAGCTAACGTTTTAAAGTGATGTGTATTTAATCTTCAAGGGTGCATTTTACCACATAGCGGGGGACGTTTTCCCCAATAGTGGGACCAAACGGCCCCTTTATAAAGTTTATGTTTTAATTTAATAACAATGTTGTTTAAGTTCTGCCCTGTGTTTGTCTAAGGATATCCATTATGTACATAACTAAATCTTACCAAAGGTTGCTTTTTTTCTGTCAGGAAATAAAATTTTATATTGCGCAAAACCGTGACACTCTAGAGGGAGGGGAGGGGGGGGGGGGGGGGGGTAGATCTTGACAGATGTGGTTATTTCCCACCCTATTTGTATATGGAGATCGGAGATCGGTTATAAAGGAAGGTCAGATGAATCCTGGAATCTACTAAACCGGTTAATTCACTCACAGAAAGAAGACGGTGGACAGATTTTCAACTGCTATGGGGATACTCAAATTCTTCATGGGGTACAGATGCATAATCAGGGCCTAAAATTAACACCCACCACATGCCAAATGACAGTAGATTTTGGCATTGGAGGGTAAAATGTCTATTTCACCAGCCACGTTTGCAGGCGATCAGGGCTCCACAGTGCGAGCATTTCACTCGCATTAATTTGGAGAATACAAATAGTCAAGTATGATCGCGCAAAGTCAAAGAACTACGAATCCTATGCAGCACTTCGCGCTGCAACACTGCCTGGCTGTGCGCATGTGAAGAGCTGAGTGAAATATTCATTTTTAGAAGCGCTGCTCACATGCATAAAAGTTGCTCTAATTGACTTGAAACGAGACTGTGTTGTTGTGTTTCTTGACTATTTACATTGTTTTGTTCACAAGCTAGGTTGTTTTTCTATGTTTGAGTTTTAAATGCTAGGGAAGAGGTGACAACGCTTCTAATAGTCAGACTGAAAGTCACAGTCACAAACATGACTCTAGTCGCGCTACCACGGTAACCTCCCGACCTTAAAGGCAGTAGGTGAAATGTTTTGTCTCATCTGTGATATTTTGGTTAAAAGACTCAGGTCACAAAACATTTAATTAACTTCTTAAGTAACTTCTTACTAGACAATACATTTATTGTTTTAGAAACATTACAAAGCATGTTCATCGATTTTGTTGTGTTTTGTTAGTGTAATTTTAGGGGCAAAAACTATTTGGGCTGGTAAAAAAAAATGAGTGGCTGGTAGAGATTTTTTAATCTAACATTACCTGCCACAGTGGCTGGTAGAGATTTTTTAATCTAACGTTACCTGCCACAGTGGCTGGTAGACCAAAAGTCATTTTTATACCCTGTGTAATGCCTGCTGTGTGGGGTTTTGGCTTGGTTTGAAGAAGTTTCATGAAACTGTGTATGTCTAAATGACACAGCTATTTAACCATGTGAGAATTTGCCTAACATAAGTCATTGGGCATCAAAAAGTAGAGCATATTTACAAAGGAATGTTTCTGATCCAAGTTGGCCTGTAACACAGGTGCTTACATCAGCACATAGATACAAATATGTTTGTGTTGAGTCCAAAGCTTACTCCGCTTTCTTGGTCTAATATGGACCAAAGCAACTTGTACTGTCTAATGCTTCACTGTAACACTAATAGGCTACTGTGACTCTTCTCTATCTCTCTCTCTCTCTCTCTCTCTCTCTCTCTCTCTCTCTCTCTCTCTCTCTCTCTCTCTCTCTCTCTCTCTCTCTCTCTCTCTCTCTCTATATATATATATATATACCAACCGGATCTAACCTTGAGTAGATCCCACAACCTTGCATGTGTCTGTGTATGTAGGTATACATTAATTTAACTTGAGGCATAACGTTTTTTGTTTAACCCATATTTTCTCCCTCTGTCATTAAACTTCTACTCCTGCTCTAATTCTTTCCCCTGTTCTTTCCCCCAGTAACTCCCACTCTGGGTCAGACATGTCTGTGATAGTGGGAGAGGGGCGGGTCAAAGCCTGGACGGTCACCAGAAGCATCACCTACTACTACACCAGCGATACCCCTGCCCACCCTCCTCCCACCTCCTCCTTATCCTCCCATCTAGACTCTCCTCTTCCCTCCCCCTCCTACTCCCTCTCCGCCCCCTTTATCTCAGACATGCCCTCTCACCCCACCGTTTCCTCAACTCTCACCCCTTCATTTTCGGATGTACCAACCCTCTCTCCATCCTCGCCCACCTCCTCCCCCCGTCCCCTCCTCCTGCTTTTCCCGTGGCTGGGCGCCCGACCGGGGGCCATGGCGAAGTACCGGGACCTCTACCTGGAACGCGGCCTGGACATCCTATCTGTGGAGAGCACTGTGTGGCACTTCCTGTGGCCTCGCTGGGGGCTGGAGTACGGGGCTGAGGTCCTGGAGGTCCTGGGAGACCCGCGTTTCAAAGGTCGCCCCCTTCTGGTCCACGCCTTCTCCATTGGCGGGTACACCTTCACCCAGCTGCTCAGCCAGATGGACAGGGAGCCACACAAGTACCCAGGCCTGGCCCAACGGGTCGTAGGACATGTCTATGACAGCATGGTGGTCGGGTCGCTGGAGCATATGGCTAAAGGTGAGAGAGGGGAAGGAAAGGAGGTAGGATTGTCAGTTTGGATTATTTGGAAAAGAGAGGGATCTGTTACTGAGACGGTGTGGATGTGTGACAGAGAAAAGACCTGCACTTTGCATCCTTGTTTGTCACAATGTTGCTGTGTGTGATGAAGACCTAGTAATCATACTCCCACCTTACCTGCTCCACAATATTGGATTATCTTCAAATATATTTGCTGATTTAGAGGAGGCTTTTCACACATGATAGTATGTTATTGTGTTTACTGTATGGGGAAATTACATAGGCCTATCCCATTGAATTAACAAGAACTGAAATGTAATTAATAATATAATCTGTGTGTGTCTGTGTGTGCCTCAGGCCTGGGTCTGACCCTGTTCCCTCATATCGAGCCCCTGGTGCGATACACTGCTCTGCTCTTCTTCTGGCTCTTCAAGTCCCAGACGGTGTACTACTACGACAAGTCAATCCAGGTCTTCTACAACAGCCCCGTCACTGCCCCGGCGCTCTTCTTCTTCTGCGAGAACGACGCGCTGTGCGACCCCGTCGCCATGGAGGCGACCATCTACATCTGGAGGAAGCGGGGCATTGCTGTGGAAACCGGGAAGTGGAAGGAGTCTGTGCACGCTGCTCATCTACGCTGTCACCCGGAGGAGTACCTCTCCATGTTGGAAACATTTATGATCTCGCTCAACATCGCCACCCTCAGGGAGAAGATGTAAATGGCTCATGTGCTATGGGGGGGGGGGGGGGGGGGTTGATAATTCAATAAAGCCTGCAAACTCATGGTCAAAGGAAGTCTGCATTATTTACTTCCCGGTTGCAATAATAACAACCTATCTCCTAGCATTTGTTTACCTATTATTATTATCATTGCCAAGGCCATGTGGCAACATGTACAGTTATAGCATCTTCATTTTACCAGCATTGCTGTAGCAAAATAATAATCCTGTGGTTAATCCGGTGGTTAGGCTATTAGCTGGACAAAAGTTGGCTACATGAAAAGTGCAATACTGTTAATATAACCATGTGTTAGTGTGGATTTTCAGTGAATTTATGTAAATCACCAAGGCTCATCTGTATTTCTTGTGGTCCAGGATCCGAGTTTGGCAAACCCTGGTCTGTGACACAGTCCATACGCACCAGATAACAGCAAGGTCACTATGTTAACGGTGAAACACATGACAGACACAGCTCACTATACGTTGATTCGCAATAGATATTTATTGAGTATTTATTGTAAATATTGATTGTAATTGTTTTTACATGAGTATATATTCATTCTCAATAGCTGGTGACAGGGTGTACAGTGGGAGAGAAGAAGAGAGAGGGAGAGGAAACATTTTGAAGATGAGAAAGAACTGAAGAGGAGGAATACAGAAAGGAGTGGGAGGGTTTGAAGAAAGGAATGAAATAGAAAAGAAACAGGAGATTGGGAAGAGATAATATGAGAGAGGTGGAAAAAAAGAGAGATAGGCTACTGAGAAGTCTGGACAAGAATTCCCAAGATGAGCTATATGTAAACCAAGTCTCCTGTCATCACAGTCCAAATACAGTATCATGCAATCTGCTTTGTCCTTCTGTTTGTAACTTCTCTGATCCAACCCAAGAGGGTGGAGTTAAAACAGTGATATGCAATTTCCAGGTGTTGCTGACATGATACCACAAAAGGTGATGTCTACACCTATGTTTTGATGGTCAGTGAAGTAGTTAATGACTGTCAACTCTATAGCTACAAACACAATCTGTGGGAGGTTCTCTTTTCATGCATTTCCAGCATTTAAAAAATATATATATTTTAAAAATTGAACCCTTATTTAACTAGGCAAGTCAGTTAAGAATCATCAAATCAAAATCAAATCAAATTTATTTATAAAGCCCTTCATACATCAGCTGATATCTCAAAGTGCTATACAGAAACCCAGCCTAAAACCCCAAACAGCAAGCAATGCAGGTGTAGAAGCACGGTGGCTAGGAAAAACTCCCTAGAAAGGCCAAAACCTAGGAAGAAACCTAGAGAGGAACCAGGCTATGTGGGGTGGCCAGTCCTCTTCTGGCTGTGCCGGGTGGAGATTATAACAGAACATGGCCAAGATGCTCAAATGTTCATAAATTACCAGCATGGTCAAATAATAATAATCACAGGCAGAACAGTTGAAACTGGAGCAGCAGCACGGCCAGGTGGACTGGGGACAGCAAGGAGTCATCATGTCAGGTAGTCCTGAGGCATGGTCCTAGGGCTCAGGTCCTCCGAGAGAGAGAAAGAAAGAGAGAAAGAGAGAATTAGAGAGAGCATACTTAAATTCACACAGGACACAGGATAGGACAGGAGAAGTACTCCAGATATAACAAACTGACCCTAGCCCCCTGACACATAAACTAATGCAGCATAAATACTGGAGGCTGAGACAGGAGGGGTCAGGAGACACTGTGGCCCCATCCGATGACACCCCCGGACAGGGCCAAACAGGAAGGATAAGAAGAAATTATTATTTAGAATGACGGCCTACCCGGGAACAGTGGGATAAGGGCCTAGTTCAGGGGTAGAACGACAGAGCATCTGTTGCATATAAATGATAAAGTGTGGACAACAATGCTATGCAGCAGAATTTTTTCCCTCTCTGCAATTCGATGTAGTTTCTATTCAACTTTTTGTCTAGACAGTACATTTGTTTTGGTCTCACAAGACAGAGTTGTTTATGAGGAGTTAAAGGCTTAACTTGTGGTGAGGTATCTTGGCCAAGGGTACTTCCTGTGAAATCCCATCCCCATGTGATGTGATATCAGGTGTTCCACTTTACTATGTTAAGGTCGACGTACAGTTGGAGGACTGTGACTACCACCAGCCCTTACGATGGAGGGTATGAGACCTCTTCAGAGGACCACCACCAGCCCCAACGATGGAGGGTATGAGACCTCTTCAGAGGACTTCCACCAGCCCCTACGATGGACGGTATGAGACCTCTTCAGAGGACCACCACCAGCCCCTACGATGGAGGGTATGAGACCTCTTCAGAGGACTACCACCAACCCCTACGATGGAGGGTATGAGACCTCTTCAGAGGACCACCACCAGCCCCTACGATGGAGGGTATGAGACCTCTTCAGAGGACCACCACCAGCCCCTACGATGGAGGGTATGAGACCTCTTCAGAGGACCACCACCAGCCCCTACGATGGAGGGTATGAGACCACTTCAGAGGACCACCACCAGCCCCTATGATGGAGGGTAGGAAACTTCTTCAGAGGACCACCACCAGTCCCTACGAAGGAGGGCATGAGACCTCTTCAGAGGACCAACACCAGCCCCTACAATGGAGGGTACAAGGCCTCTTCAGAGGACTTCCACTAGCCCCTAAGATGGAGGGTACACTACCTCTTCAGAGGACCACCACCAGCCCCTACAATGTAGGGTACAAGGCCTCTTCAGAGGACTACCACTATCCCCTACGATGGAGGGTATGAGACCTCTTCAGAGGACCACCACCAGCCCCTACGATGGAGGGTATGAGACCTCTTCAGAGGACTACCACCAGCCCCTACGATGGATGGTATGAGACCTCTTCAGAGGACCACCACCAGCCCCTACGATGGAGGGTATGAGACCTCTTCAGAGGACCACCACCAGCCCCTACGATGGAGGGTATGAGACCTCTTCAGAGGACCACCACCAGCCCCTACGATGGAGGGTATGAGACCTCTTCAGAGGACCACCACCAGCCCCTACGATGGAGGGTATGAGACCTCTTCAGAGGACCACCACCAGCCCCTACGATGGAGGGTATGAGACCTCTTCAGAGGACCACCACCAGCCCCTACGATGGAGGGTATGAGACCTCTTTAGAGGACCACCAACAGCCCCTACGATGGAGGGTATGAGACCTCTTCAGAGGACCACCACCAGCCCCTACGATGGAGGGTATGAGACCTCTTCAGAGGACCACCAACAGCCCCTACGATGGAGGGGATAAGACCTCTTCAGAGGACCACCACCAGCCCCTACGATGGAGGGTATGAGACCTCTTCAGAGGACCACCACCAGCCCCTACGATAGAGGGTATGAGACCTCTTCAGAGGACCACCAACAGCCTTTACGATGGAGGGGATAAGACCTCTTCAGAGGACCACCACCAGCCCCTACGATGGAGGGTATGAGACCTCTTCAGAGGACCACCACCAGCCCCTACGATGGAGGGTATGAGACCTCTTCAGAGGACTACCACCAGCCCCTACGATGGAGGGGATGAGACCTCTTCAGAGGACCATCACCAGCCCCTACGATGGAGGGTATGAGACCTCTTCAGAGGACTTCCACCAGCCCCTAAGATGGACGGTATGAGACCTCTTCAGAGGACTACCACCAGCCCCTACGATGGAGTGTATGAGACCTCTGGACGTCTTCATGCTTATCAACTCTATGAGCATCAGGCCAAAATGATTCTACAGGGACGTTTTCTCATCGTGCATTTCTGGAATCTGTTACATTTATTTGATAGAACTGTGGACACCAATATTTTATAGCAGGCTTATGGGAAGATGGAGCGCTGTTACTGTAATTTAATTATGCCAATGTGTTTTCATTAATTGAAAACCCTTATTAACCTGTTAGATCTCTAGGGGCGCTATTTCATTTTTGGATAAAAAACGTTCCCGTTTTAAGCGCGATATTTTGTCACGAAAAGATGCTCGACTATGCATATCCTTGACAGTTTTGGAAAGAAAACACTCTGAAGTTTCAGAATCTGCAAAGATTTTGTCTGTAAGTGCCCCAGAACTCATTCTACAGGCGAAACCAAGATGATGCATCAACCAGGAATTAGCAGAATTTCTGAAGCTCTGTTTTCCATTGTCTCCTTATATGGCTGTGATTGCGCAAGGAATGAGCCTACACTTTCTGTCGTTCGCCCAAGGTCTTAGCAGCATTGTGACGTATTTGTAGGCATATCATTGGAAGATTGACCATAAGAGACTACATTTTCCAAGTGTCCGCCTGGTGTCCTGCGTCGAATTCGGTGCGCAATTGCCAGCTGCTTCTACTTTACCATTTGATTCAGGGGAGAAAGCATGTGTCCAAGAACGATGTATCAATGAAGAGATATGTGAAAAACACCTTGATGATTGATTCTAAACAACGTTTGCCAAGTTTTCAGTCGATATTATGGAGTTAATTTGGAAAAAAGTTTGCGTTTTGAGGACTGAATTTTCGGATTTTTTTTGGTAGCCAAATGTGATGTATAAAACGGAGCTATTTCTAATACACAAGGAATCTTTTTGGAAAAACTGAGCATCTGCTATCTAACTGAGAGTATCCTCCTTGAAAACATCAGAAGTTCTTCAAAGGTAAATGATTTTATTTGAAGGCTTTTATGTTTTTGTTAATGTTGCGTGCTGGATGCTAACGCTAATGCTAACGCTAAATGCTAATGCTAAATGCTAACGCTAGCTAGCTACTTTTACACAAATCAAATCAATCAAATTTATTTTATATAGCCCTTCGTACATCAGCTGATATCTCAAAGTGCTGTACAGAAACCCAGCCTAAAACCCCAAACAGCATGCAATGCAGGTGAAGAAGCACGGTGGCTAGGAAAAACTCCCTAGAAAGGCCAAAACCTAGGAAGAAACCTAGAGAGGAACCAGGCTATGTGGGGTGGCCAGTCCTCTTCTGGCTGTGCCGGGTGGAGATTATAACAAAACATGGTCAAGATGTTCAAATGTTCATAAATGACCAGCATGGTCGAATAATAATAAGGCAGAATAGTTGAAACTGGAGCAGCAGCACAGTCAGGTGGACTGGGGACAGCAAGGAGTCATCATGTCAGGTATTCCTGGGGCATGGTCCTAGGGCTCAGGTCCTCCGAGAGAGAGAAAGAAAGAGAGAATTAGAGAGAGCATATGTGGGATGGCCAGTCCTCTTCTGGCTGTGCCGGGTGGAGATTATAACAGAACATGGCCAAGATGTTCAAATGTTCATAAATGATCAGCATGGTCGAATAATAATAAGGCAGAACAGTTGAAACTGGAGCAGCAGCACAGCCAGGTGGACTGGGGACAGCAAGGAGTCATCATGTCAGGTAGTCCTGGGGCATGGTCCTAGGGCTCAGGTCCTCCGAGAGAGAGAAAGAGAGAAGGAGAGAATTAGAGAACGCACACTTAGATTCACACAGGACACCGAATAGGACAGGAGAAGTACTCCAGATATAACAAACTGACCCTAGCCCCCCGACACATAAACTACTGCAGCATAAATACTGGAGGCTGAGACAGGAGGGGTCAGGAGACACTGTGGCCCACTCCGAGGACACCCCCGGACAGGGCCAAACAGGAAGGATATAACCCCACCCACTTTGCCAAAGCACAGCCCCCACACCACTAGAGGGATATCTTCAACCACCAACTTACCATCCTGAGACAAGGCTGAGTATAGCCCACAAAGACCTCCGCCACGGCACAACTTAAGGGGGGGGGGGGGGGGGGGGGCGCCAACCCAGACAGGATGACCACATCAGTGACTCAACCCACTCAGGTGACGCACCTCCTCCAGGGACGGCATGAGAGAGCCCCAGTAAAGCCAGTGACTCAGCCCCTGTAATAGGGTTAGAGGCAGAGAATCCCAGTGGAAAGAGGGGAACCGGCCAGGCAGAGACAGCAAGGGTGGTTCGTTGCTCCAGAGCCTTTCCGTTCACCCTCCCACTCCTGGGCCAGACTACACTCAATCATATGACCCACTGAAGAGATGAGTCTTCAGTAAAGACTTAAAGGTTGAGACCGAGTTTGCGTCTCTGACATGGGTAGGCAGACCGTTCCATAAAAATGGAGCTCTATAGGAGAAAGCCCTGCCTCCAGCTGTTTGCTTAAAAATTCTAGGGACAATTAGGAGGCCTGCGTCTTGTGACCGTAGCGTACGTGTAGGTATGTACGGCAGGACCAAATCAGAGAGATAGATAGGAGCAAGCCCATGTAATGCTTTGTAGGTTAGCAGTAAAACCTTGAAATCAGCCCTTGCTTTGACAGGAAGCCAGTGTAGAGAGGCTAGCACTGGAGTAATATGATCAAATTTTTTGGTTCTAGTCAGGATTCTAGCAGCCGTATTTAGCACTAACTGAAGTTTATTTAGTGCTTTATCCGGGTAGCCGGAAAGTAGAGCATTGCAGTAGTCTAACCTGGAAGTGACAAAAGCATGGATTAATTTTTCTGCATCATTTTTGGACAGAAAGTTCCTGATTTTTGCAATGTTACGTAGATGGAAAAAAGCTGTCCTTGAAATGGTCTTGATATGTTCTTCAAAAGAGAGATCAGGGTCCAGAGTAACGCAGAGGTCCTTCACAGTTTTATTTGAGACGACTGTACAACCATTAAGATTAATTGTCAGATTCAACAGAAGATCTCTTTGTTTCTTGGGACCTAGAACAAGCATCTCTGTTTTGTCCGAGTTTAAGAGTAGAAAGTTTGCAGCCATCCACTTCCTTATGTCTGAAACACATTCTTCTAGCAAGGGCAATTTTGGGGCTTCACCATGTTTAATTGAAATGTACAGCTGTGTGTCATCTGCATAGCAGTGAAAGTTAACATTATGTTTTCGAATAACATCCCCAAGAGGTAAAATATATAGTGAAAACAATAGTGGTCCTAAAACGGAACCTTGAGGAACACCGAAATTTACAGTTGATTTGTCAGAGGACAGACCATTCATAGAGACAAACTGATATCTTTCCGACAGATAAGATCTAAACCAGGCCAGAACTTGTCCGTGTAGACCAATTTGGGTTTCCAATCTCTCCAAAAGAATGTGGTGATCGATGGTATCAAAAGCAGCACTAAGGTCTAGGAGCACGAGGACAGATGCAGAGCCTCGGTCCGATGCCATTAAAATGTCATTTACCACCTTCACAAGTGCCGTCTCAGTGCTATGATGGGGTCTAAAACCAGACTGAAGCATTTCGTATACATTGTTTGTCTTCAGGAAGGCAGTGAGTTGTTGCGCAACAGCCTTTTCTAAAATTTTTGAGAGGAATGGAAGATTCGATATAGGCCGATAGTTTTTTATATTTTCTGCGTCAAGGTTTGGCTTTTTCAAGAGAGGCTTTATTACTGCCACTTTTAGTGAGTTTGGTACACATCCGGTGGATAGAGAGCCGTTTATTATGTTCAACATAGTAGGGCCAAGCACAGGAAGCAGCTCTTTCAGTAGTTTAGTTGGAATAGGGTCCAGTATGCAGCTTGAAGGTTTAGAGGCCATGATTATTTTCATCATTGTGTCAAGAGATATAGTACTAAAACACTTGAGTGTCTCTCTTGATCCTAGGTCCTGGCAGAGTTGTGCAGACTCAGGACAACTGAGCTTTGAAGGAATACGCAGATTTAAGGAAGAGTCCGTAATTTGCTTTCTAATAATCATAATCTTTTCCTCAAAGAAGTTCATGAATTTATCACTGCTAAAGTGAAAGTCATCCTCTCTTGGGGAATGCTGCTTTTTAGTTAGCTTTGCGACAGTATCAAAAAGAAATTTCGGATTGTTCTTATTTTCCTCAATTAAGTTAGAAAAATAGGATGATCGAGCAGCAGTAAGGGCTCTTCGGTACTGCACAGTACTGTCTTTCCAAGCTAGTCGGAAGACTTCCAGTTTGGTGTGGCGCCATTTCCGTTCCAATTTTCTGGAAGCTTGCTTCAGAGCTCGGGTATTTTCTGTGTACCAGGGAGCTAGTTTCTTATGAGAAATGTTTTTAGTTTTTAGGGGTGCAACTGCATCTAGGGTATTGCGCAAGGTTAAGTTGAGTTCCTCAGTTAGGTGGTTAACTGATTTTTGTCCTCTGGCGTCCTTGGGTAGGCAGAAGGAGTCTGGAAGGACATCAAGGAATCTTTGTGTTGTCTGTGAATTTATAGCACGACTTTTGATGATCCTTGGTTGGGGTCTGAGCAGATTATTTGTTGCAATTGCAAACGTAATAAAATGGTGGTCCGATAGTCCAGGATTATGAGGAAAAACATTAAGATCCACAACATTTATTCCATGGGACAAAACTAGGTCCAGCGTATGACTGTGACAGTGAGTGGGTCCAGAGACATGTTGGACAAAACCCACTGAGTCGATGATGGGTCCGAAAGCCTTTTGGAGTGGGTCTGTGGACTTTTCCATGTGAATATTAAAGTCACCAAAGATTAGAATATTATCCGCTATGACTACAAGGTCCGATAGGAATTCAGGGAACTCAGTGAGGAACGCTGTATATGGCCCAGGAGGCCTGTAAACAGTAGCTATAAAAAGTGATTGAGTAGGCTGCATAGATTTCATGACTAGAAGCTCAAAAGACGAAAACGTCATTTTTTTTTGGGTAAATTGAAATTTGCTATCGTAAATGTTAGCAACACCTCCGCCTTTGCGGGATGCACGGGGGATATGGTCACTAGTGTAGCCAGGAGGTGAGGCCTCATTTAACACAGTAAATTCATCAGGCTTAAGCCATGTTTCAGTCAGGCCAATCACATCAAGATTATGATCAGTGATTAGTTCATTGACTATAATTGCCTTTGAAGTAAGGGATCTAACATTAAGTAGCCCTATTTTGAGATGTGAGGTATCATGATCTCTTTCAATAATGACAGGAATGGAGGTGGTCTTTATCCTAGTGAGATTGCTAAGGCGAACACCGCCATGTTTAGTTTTGCCCAACCTAGGTCGAGGCACAGACACGGTCTCAATGGTGATAGCTGAGCTGACTACACTGACTGTGCTAGTGGCAGACTCCACTATGCTGGCAGGCTGGCTAACAGCCTGCTGCCTGGCCTGCACCCTATTTCATTGTGGAGCTAGAGGAGTTAGAGCCCTGTCTATGTTGGTAGATAAAATGAGAGCACCCCTCCAGCTAGGATGGAGTCCGTCACTCCTCAGCAGGTCAGGCTTGGTCCTGTTTGTGGGCGAGTCCCAGAAAGAGGGCCAATTATCTACAAATTCTATCTTTTGGGAGGGGCAGAAAACAGTTTTCAACCAGCGATTGAGTTGTGAGACTCTGCTGTAGAGCTCATCACTCCCCCTAACTGGGAGGGGGCCAGAGACAATTACTCGATGCCGACACATCTTTCTAGCTGATTTACACGCAGAAGCTATGTTGCGCTTGGTGATCTCTGACTGTTTCATCCTAACATCGTTGGTGCCGACGTGGATAACAATATCTCTATACTCTCTACACTCGCCAGTTTTAGCTTTAGCCAGCACCATCTTCAGATTAGCCTTAACGTCGGTAGCCCTGCCCCCCGGTAAACAGTGTATGATCGCTGGATGATTCTCAAGTCTAATACTGCGGGTAATGGAGTCGCCAATGACTAGAGTTTTCAATTTGTCAGAGCTAATGGTGGGAAGCTTCGGCGTCTCAGACCCCGTAACGGGAGGAGTAGAGACCAGAGAAGACTCGGCCTCTGACTCCGACCCGCTGCTTAATGGGGAAAACCGGTTGAAAGTTTCTGTCGGCTGAATGAGCGACACCGGTTGAGCGTTCCTACAGCATTTCCTTCCAGAAACCGTGAGAAAGTTGTCCGGCTGCGGGGACTGTGCCAGGGGATTTATACTGATTGTTTTCCTATGGTTGAGAAGCATATTTTGAAAATCTGAGATGACAGTGTTGTTTACAAAAGGCTAAGCTTGAGAGATGGCATATTTATTTCATTTCATTTGCGATTTTCATAAATAGTTAACGTTGTGTTATGCTAATGAGCTTGCTGATAGATTTACACAATCCTGGATACAGGGGTTTTTTCATAGCTAAACGTGACGCAGAAAACGGAGCGATTTGTCCTAAACAAATAATCTTTCAGGAAAAACTGAACATTTGCTATCTGAGAGTCTCCTCATTGAAAACATCTGAAGTTCTTCAAAGGTAAATGATTTTATTTGAATGCTTTTCTGTTTTTTTGTGTAAATGTTGCCAGCTGAATGCTAATGCTAAATGCTACGTTAGCCATCAATACTGTTACACAAATGCTTGTTTTGCAATGGTTGAGAAGCATATTTTGAAAATCTGAGATGACAGTGTTGTTAACAAAAGGCTAAGCTTGAGAGCTAGCATATTTATTTCATTTCATTTGCGATTTTCATGAATAGTTAACGTTGCGTTATGGTAATGAGCTTGAGTCTGTATTCACGATCCCGGATCCGGGATGGGGAGATCAGAAAGGTTAATCTATTTTATTAGAATTTGTAAGATTCTTGTTTGCATAAAATAGACGGAGACCAGCCATTTCAATAATAGGTAACAGAATTTATTCTTGGAGCGCGCTGCCACTTCACCACAAGCAACAGTTTATATACAAAACATGACGTCATTTCATTGCTTAACAGAAACCCCTCCTCTCGACAGGGACAAAGTGAGGTGAAAAGTTCATTCTAACTTACTAACACAATCCCTAACACAACCCCTCAACATTATCGATCACCACTTAGCTGACAGTTCTAATTAACAGAAAACCTAGGACTGTCTTATCTAAAAACCCCAGAGCTCAGTTTCGTCGGTTCAACCATAGGTTAACGACCTTATCTGTTTACACAGTCCACTTCTTTCTTCCTAGTTGGAATGGTGTTCATTAACTTTAATTACTCCTTGTCTGTGTCACACAATCCCATTTTATGAACTCATATTGTTAATCAGATATAATAAAACAGAGTATGAGTTTACTTAGTTACAGTTCTATTTGAAATGGGGATATTGTTTATTCATTTATTCAAGCGCTCCAGCTATGTTCTGGTGGAAGAGAAGATCTGGAGGTTGGGGGTGGATCGGCCACACCATCCAAACTCCACCCGCCAACATCACCAGGCAAGCTGTATCCTAGAACCCACAAAGGAAAAGAGTACCCAAGAAACACCTGGAGGTGGGAGCTGAAGGAAGATACAAGGAAAACCAACATGAGGTGGAACCAGCTGGAGAATACTGCCCAGAACAGAGTGCAATGGAGAGCAGTCGTCATTGGTCTATGCTCCTGAAGGAGCGATGGGCCTGACCAATGAAATGGAAGTTTTGCCTCTGCTGTTCATCTCAGTTTGTCTTTAATTTACTGTCTCTACCAGGGTTTCCCAACTCTTTCCTCGAAGCCCCAGATGGTTCACTTTTTTGTTTTAACCCTAAACTGGCACACTTGATTCAGTTAAAAGTTTGATCAGTTTATTAATTTAATCGGGTGTGCCAGTTTAGGGTTAACAAAACAAACGTAAATGTCTAGGGGAGCCAGAGGAGAGGGTTGGGGAAACTCTGCTCTATACCCCTCAAATCTGGATCTCGAGGCCAGGTGGGTGCAATTAATTCAGGTAGAACAGAACCAGCAGTAGTCTGGACTTCCATAGGATAAGACTTAAACAGCCCTGGCCTATACAGTACGTGTTAGTTTAATCCACAAAATACTAAGTGCATTACCAGCCACCACAACTGGATGAGGAAGTAAAGGATTAATTTATGGTTAAGTATCTTGGCCAAGGGTACACTCTGAACTACCATCTCCAATCTCCATGTGGTCATACGTCGAGCTCTTGGCTGCAGACACCCCAGTTGGCTTGGGTTTACAGTTGAGGAGTGACCTATGCCTAACCTCCCTAACAAAGAATCACACACTCATGCATGCGCACACACACACACACATTCTCTCTCTTTCACAGGCGTGCACGAGAGCGAGGGAGGGGCTGAAAGGAGTGTGCAGACAGGAGAGAAGGTGAATAAAGATGAAAAAAGGTCATTTTTCTGGCACCACTCTGCCAGGGTCCTCAACTCCCTGTATGCTGTCTCGTCATTGTTAGTAATCAGGCCTACCACTGTGTCGTCTGCAAACTTGATGACTGAGTTGAAGAAGTGCGTGGCCACGCAGTCATGGGTGAACAGGGAGTACAGGAGGGGGCTGAGGTTTATCAGACAGTGAGCGACTTTAAGAATGCATCTATAATAGGATATAACCACTGCCAAAATGAAGCAAAGAGACCAAGGTTAAGATGTGACATTAGTATTAGGAAATAAAATGGCACCACTTTGCATGGTGTTGCTACAGTATCAGATACATCTAATCCAATCTAGTATCTAATCCAAAGGTCACATACGAATAATGTGTGTGTGTGTGTGTGTGTTTGTGTGTGTGTGTGTGTGTGTGTGTTAGAAATCAGGCCTACCACTGTGTTGTCTGCAAACTTGATGACTGAGTTGAAGAAGTGCATGGCCACGCAGTCATGGGTGAACAGGGAGTACAGGAGGTGGCTGAGGTTTATCAGACAGTGAGCGACTTTAAGAATGCATCTATAATAGGATATAACCACTGCCAAAATGAAGCAAAGAGACCAAGGTTAAGAAGTGACATTAGTATTAGGAAATAAAATGGCACCACTTTACATGGTGTTGCTACAGTATCAGATACATCTAATCCAATCTAGTATCTAATCCAAAGGTCACATATACGAATAATGTGTGTGTGTGTGTGTGTGTGTGTGTGTGTGTGTGTGTGTGTGTGTGTGTGTGTGTAACCAGTGGCCGTCTGTGCCTTTTAAGATGAGGGAGGATGATTGATAGCCTTATTTCTACTACAGCATAATGGATGACTGTCATTCATATTCCATTCACCCAGCTCAACGTAACATTGATAGGTTTAGACTATTACATTATGCTCAAATTTCCCCTGTACCCATCATTAGGTTACTACAACCTAGCCTATGAATTAAAGTTTACAACGTAGGTACACAGGTTGAGAGAATTTTGAATAATCAAGGTGACAGACAGTGAGTGACACATTCAACACTGCCTTACACATTCTGCTAATAGTTGCTTTGCCTCTTTTGTGACTGGCTTGCATTATCATTTTTATGCAGTGGTACATTATTCCTCTTAATGGATGTGTTCCTGTCCACAATGACTGATATTGAGGTGTGCCTAGTGTCATGATGTGGCCCTTTCTGGGTGTAAATTGTGCCCCCCCCTCTCTCACTCTGTCTCCTACAACCAGGTTCTGTTATCTCAGGTTATACATTCCTGACAAAGACAATCTCCCCCTGGTCATGCAGAAAGAGAGGGAGAAAGCACAGAAAGAGGACAAATGACTTCACTTGGCCGGACTCCTAAATCCCCAAAATGGGAGAATTAAACAATACTGCTACGTTTGAGAATGTGGGAATAGTATGTGGACACTTAAGGGACAGTTGTGACGAGTGTGTTTCATTTCGTGATCTCATGAGGTACAGGAAACACACCCTAAGTCTGAAGCCCACCGTTTGCAACTAGGGCCTGGACTTCCTGACGGGCTGCCCCCAGGTGGTGAAGGTAGGAAACAACATCTCCACTTCGCTGATCCTCAACACTGGGGCCCCACAAAGATGCGTGCTCAGCACCCTCCTGTACTCCCTGTTCATCCATGACTGCGTGGCCACGCACGCCTCCTATTCAATCTTCAAATTTGCAGATGAGACAACAGTAGTAGGCCTGATTACCAACAATGACGAGACAGGGAGGAGGTGAGGGCCCTGGGAGTGTGGTGCCAGGAAAATAACCTCTCCCCCAACATCAATAAAACTAAGGAGCTGATCGTGGACTTCAGGAAACAGCAGAGGGGGCATCGGCGGGACCGCAGTGGAGAAGGTGGAAAGTTTCAAGTTCCTCGGTGTACACATCACTGACAAACTGAAATGGTCCACCCACACAGACAGTGTGGTGAAGAAGGCGCAACAGTGCCTCTTCAACCTCAGGAGGCTGAATAAATTTGGCTTGGCACCTAGAACACTCACAAACTTTAATAGGGATGCACAATTGAGAGCATCCTGTTGGGCTGTATCACCGCCTGGTACAGCAGGGCTCTCCAGAGGGTGGTGCGGTCTGCCCAACACAGCACCGGGGGCAAGCTACCAGCGTTCCAGGACACCTACAGCACCTGATGTCACAGTAAGGCCAAAAATATCGTCAAGGACAACAACCACCCGAGCCACTGCCTCTTCACCCCGCTATCATCCAGAAGTTGAGGTCAGTACAGATGCATCAAAGCTGGGACCGAGAGAATGAAAAACAGCTTCTATCTCAAGGCCATCAGACTGGTAAATAGTGTCATGGAAAATTGCAAGATTATGTTATAATGCTTGTATTACATAATAATAGTTGTTATATTCCAGAGAACATTAGCTAATGGTTCTGTTCTATGCCGTACCAGGGAGAAACGGTTCCCTTCTGGAGTAAGGGGGCCAGACTGGTCTTTACAATGAAAACTGTTGACACAGCAGTAACTGTCTGCTATGTTTTATATATATATTTCATACAAATCTTAACCTTTGTGAACTGTTCCTAAGATCTGTGGTTCATCAGTGTAAGTTGAGAGGGGTGTATCTTGGCTATAAAAGATCTTTGTACTTTTCTGCAGTCACTTCTCAATGGTTCATTACAAATAGTGAATTGTTGAAAGTCAAATGCTATTGCAAAGCGTATTATTAAAGATGTAGTTTAAGTATAACTCTGACTGGTGTGTAGTTTGTAACTCTCCTCATTTGGTAAAGCAGAAATATGCCACCACAATAGCCACCACTAGCACATTAGAGGCTGCTGCCTATATACTGTACATAGACTTGGAATCACTGGCCAATTTATTAATGGAACACTTTAAAAATGTTTACACATTTTGTATTACTCATCTCACTCATTTCATGTACATACTGTATTCTGTCCTACTCTACTGTATCTTGTCTATGCTTCTCTGACATTGCTCATCCAAATATTTCTATATTCTTAATTGCATTCCTTGACTTTAGATTGTGTGTATTGTTATATATTACTTGCTATATATTACTGCACTGTTGGAGCTAGCAACACAAGCATTTCACTACATCTGCAATAATATCTGCTATACACATGTTTGTGATGAATAAAATGTGATTTCATTTGATTTGTAAATAAGGTATTTCTGTTTATTATTTGTTAATACATTTCAAACATTTCTTAAAACCTGTTTTTGCTTTGTCATTATGGGGTATTGCGTGTACATTGATGAGGGAAAAAACCCTATCAGAATAAGGCTGAAACGTAGCAAAATGTGGAAAATGGGAATGGGTTTGAATACTTTCCGAATGCACCGTAAGGTTATGTGTAAGAACGCAACTGCACTGAAATGAATAGCCTGATTCAATGCGATTCTCCTGAATAAAAAAGATTAAAGTTGATCTGTTAAGCTGTTAGGTCTGAATAGACCCATACAGCTTCCATACCGATTCTTTCTTTTTGGTCTTTTGCTATAGGCATTCCAAATTGCAGATCATTTAATAAAACAACCATATTTTCTGTGTGATAATGACACCTGCTTTTCATTTATAAGTGAATGTTTTCATAAGCCTTTAGGCCTACCAAGAGGCCATGATGAGGCTGAACAAGACATTTGATAGGCTAGTAGACTATGTAGAAATAATCCCCTCACTTCAAGCCCTGCATTGTAATAGCCTAGATCGCTTTTAGCCCATCTCTATAACAAGGATTAGGCCTATATCCTCAATTCAAGCCCTGCTTTTAACCATAAGACATCTCCACAGAAATTGATAGGTTAAGGATTGCATGTTGACTGTGATGGTGTCTGTTAAACCATTACACTTGTGGTGACCTGGGAACTGGGGGGAAAAATGAGGTCAAATCATGCCACCAGTGATTTTCAGGTCAGAAAGTCAGAGAAAGATGCCAGAGTTTCTGAATTGGAATTCCGAGTTAGATGACCGTTCCAAACTAGTTTTCCCAGTCAGAACAAATTTTTTTCTGAGGTCCTGGTTGTCTTCAACACACTGACGTTGGAAATCAGAGATTGCCGAGTTACAAGTTGTTTGAGTATGCCACTAGAGACCTGACCGCAGGAATGTCCATCAGAGTTGTTTCCAGATAATTTAATAATTCATGTCTCTACCATAAGCCACCTCCAACGCTGTTTTAGAGAATTTGTCACTACGTCCAACCGGCCTCACAACCGGAGGCCATGTGTAACCACACCATACCAGGTCTCCACGTCCGGCTTCTTCACCTGTGGGATCGTCTGAGACCAGCCACCCAGACAGCTGATGAAAATTGAATTTTATAAATGGAAATGCACGTAGATACCATGACAAGATCCTGAGGCCCATTGTTTTGCAATTAATCTGCCGCCATCCTATCATGTTTCAGCATGATAATGCCCCAAGAATCTGTACACAATTCCTGAAGCTGAAAATGTACCAGTTTTTCCATGGCCTGCATACTCGCCAGACACATCATCCACTGAGCATGTTTGGGATGCTCTGGTTTGACTTGTATGACAGCGAGTTCCAGTTCCCCGCTGTAGTATCTGGGATCTACATCTGTTTATATTAGTGACTATGCTGTTACTAAGCAGTAATGTATTACGGCAGTGTTACGTTACTACACCTAATAGGAAATGCACATGCGTACTAGGGTGCCGGGAACTGTAGAGCACAAGGTGTTTTGACTAAAGGAAAACTAACTGTACTCCAGTCTCCTGCCTGGTCATTTCTCCACAACACAAATATTACAGTGGCGACGAGGTGATTAAACTACATAAACGGACATTGCTTGAAGGGAAGAATGTTGCGTGAGTAATGAAACTCAAAATAATTATGTAATTTGTCAGTTATTTTTTATTTTCTTTCGCCAGTAGAGAAGGCTAAGCACTGCTAGTAGGTACAGTATTCAGGAGCTTCCAAGTAGCAAGACTATTGGAGTCCAGAATAGCGACACTGCCCTCTAGTGGTAAAAAAAATACTGTCATTGAACCCATTGAAATTAGGCGATCTCAGTGAAGACATATTGTAAAAAAAAAAGGAAGAAGGAACGTAACACGGTGTGTACATTATTACAAATGAGTGCAGTGAATGAAGTAATTGCAGAAACTTCTGAAGTGAAGAATTAGATGAAAATTCAGAAGAATAAAAAATATACAAGGAATAAGGAAACTGAACAATTATCTGTGAAAATGGCAACCATTGGTCGAGTACCAGTTTGAGGCTACAAAAAAAGTTTGATTCCTATTTGAAGCGTTTTGAGCATTGGCTGGCTGCAAAGGAAATCAAAGATGAAAAGAAAGCAGACCTATTTCTCAGTGTTTTGGGTCCAACTGTGTTTGGATTGCTGAAAGGTCTCATTGAACCAATAAAAGCAGTGGAGTTGAACTATGCAGAACTGACTGAAACTCTTTCAAGGTATTTCAAGCCTAAGCCAATTCTCATTGCAGAACGTTTCAGAATTTACAAATGTCACCAGAGTCAAGGGGAAACTGTGGCTGACTACATCCTTGCTTTGAAAAGGCTGGCAAGTACATGTGAGTTTGCACAATTTCTTGATGATGCTCTCCGAGACAAGTTTGTATGTGGTCTCACAGGTGAAGCATATCACAGAAGGCTTCTGTCAGAGAAGGACCTGACCTTTAAGAAAGCCTGTGATATAGCACTTGGACTCGAGCTTAACCACAGGGATACTATGAGCTATCGGGACAATGCCGAATGCCAGAAAGGTGTTCACAAGGTCAGTGATGCACGCGGTGAAAAAGGCTCACAAAAGTCACACTTTTCTCATTCCCGTCCTCAAGGTTACACAAGAACAAAGCAGCCCACATCTCAAAGGTCTAAGCCAAGTTGCTACAGATGTGGGGGAGATAATCATCAGCACAGTGAATGTCGATTCCAAAATGAAAAGTGCCACAATTGTGGAAAGGTTGGACATTTACAGAGAGTGTGTAAAGCCTCGAAACGCAAAAGCCAAGAGCACACAAAGTGTCAGACGCAGCACAAGAAGAGGAAGGCACAACTGAAACAGTATTGGAACTGTTCACAGTGTACACAGCTCAACAACAAAAAGATGGAATCTATCTCAACATGGAGTTAGCGGGAAAACCAGTAAAAATGCAGCTGGACACCAGAGCATCTGTATCTCTGGTTCCAGAGACTGTACAAAGAAAAACCGAAAGAGTTTCAGCCCGCATCCATCCGCCTTTCTTCATACACTGGTGACACTATTCCTGTGTTAGGGCAGATCCAGGTACCAGTCCGGTATGAGGGGAAGGAGTGGACGCTACCGCTTGTCATTGTTAAAGGAGAACAATCAGCCTTGCTAGGCAGAAACTGGCTACAAAAGATCAAGTTGAACTGGGGAGAAATCTTCAGTCTGAGAAATGACAAACCAGTGAGTCAGGCTACACTCACTAACATGCTGGAGACGCACAAATAACTTTTCAAAGATGGCTACGGTGAAATACAAGACTTCACAGCAAAAGTCAGAGTGCAAGAAGGAACCAAGCCTATCTTTCACAAACCACGTCCAGTTCCCTATGCTCTTAAGGAAGCAGTAGAGAAGGAACTGGACCGCCTACAGAAGAATAACATAATCACGAAAGTAGCGAGTAGCAACTGGGCTCCGATTGTTGTAGTCCCAAAGAAAGACAAGACCGTTAGAATGTGCGGTGACTACAAGGTCATAGTAAATCGCTGCATACTACCAGAGGAATATCCACTACCAAATGCTGAAGATCTGTTTGCCACTCTAGCTGGTGGGGAGGTTTTCAGTAAGCTGGACCTGGCATTCGCTTATCAGCAACTGAAGCTGGATCCAGAGTCAGAACAGTATCTGACCATCAATACACACAAGGGACTATTCAGATTCAATCGCTTGCCCTATGGAATCTCGACAGCTCCAGCGATATTCCAACACACAATGGATCAGATCTTGGATGGTATAGACCATGTTGTGTGCTTCATGGATGACATCCTCGTGTCAGCACCAACTATTGGAGAGCACCTTGTAGTGCTGGACAAAGTGATGTCAAGACTGAAGAAAAACTGGAGTGAGAATGAAACGCAGCAAGTGTGAGTTCCTCCAGGACTCAGTGGAGTATCTCGGGTACAAGATCGATGCACAAGGCCTGCACCTAACCAACAGCAAGGTGGAAGCAATCGTTAACGCACCAGCACCCACAAATATCTCAGAGCTGAGGTCATTTTTGGGGCTCCTGAACTATTACGGAAAGTTTGTGGCAAACTTGTCCACATTGTTGCATCCGCTTCACCAACTGCTGCAGGCCGATACAAAGTGGAATTGGTCCCCACAATGTAAAGAAGCATTCAAGACTTGCAAACAGCGTCTGCTAAAGAGCAAGTGGCTTGCCCACTACGACACAGAGATGAAGCTGAGACTCGCGTGTGATGCATCTCCATACGGAGTAGGAGCCGTCATCTAACATGTTCTACCATCAGGTGAAGAACACCCTATTGCATTTGCATCACGGAATCTGTCACCAAGTGAGAAAAATTATGCTCAAATTGAGAAGGAAGCCCTGAGCATAATATTCGGAGTGAAGAAGTTTCACAAATACCTCTACGGAAGGAACTGCTAACAGATCACAAGCCTCTGTTGGCCATCCTTGGACCAAAATCAGCTATAACAACCCTTGCTGAACTTCGAATGCAACGTTGGGCTCTGATATTGTTAGCCTACGATCACGCAAATGCCGATGCACTATCGAGACTACCATACAATAGTGACTCCGACAGTGAAGATGATAGAGCAGTCTTCCAGATCTCTCTCATTGACGAACTGCCCATATCTGCTTCAGACATAGCAGAGGATACAAGGAAAGACCCAGTGCTTTCCAAAGTCTTGGACTTAACATTAGGCGGTTGGCCAACATTCGTAAATGAAGATAACCTTCGTCCATTCATCGACAAGAAAGACCAGTTGTCCACTGATCAAGGGTGTGTTCTGTGGGGATCAAGGGTGGTGGTACCTCACAAATTCCAGAGGAGACTCCTATCTGACCTGCATGAGGGACATCCAGGGATCACTCAAATGAAAAATGAAAGCACTCGCTCGCAGTTATCTGTGGTGGCCTGGACTGGATCAGGACATTCAACAGCATGTAGGCCACTGCTCACCTTGTGAAGCTGTTCGCAACAAGCCTGCTGCCGCACCTCTTCATCCATGGTCCTGGGCTGCTACACCTTGGGAACGCATCCATGTGGATTACGCCGAGATTGACAAGCAACATTTCCTTGTTGTCGTTGATGTCCATTCCAAGTGGATGGAAGTGTTCCCTACTCAACTGACCACAGCTGAGAAGACCATCAATCTTCTCAGACACCTGTTCGCATCCTTTGTACTAGTCAAGGAGCTCGTATCGGACAATGGCCCTTCTTTCACGTCAAACGATTTTGAAATGTTTCTCAAGAACAACGGAGTAAGGCACATCCTGTCACCACCTTACCACCCGGTATCAAACGGAGCAGCGGAGAGAGCCGTGCAAACCTTTAAGAAGGCCTGGACTAGACTCGAGGTTCAGTCTGTGCCCACCCACCAAAGGCTTCCCCGGTTACTGTTTACTCACGTAACACACCACACACAGTAACGGAACATGCACCAGCTGAACTGTTTCTGAAATGCCAACCACGTACCCGCCTAACATTGTTGAAACCAGACTTGTCAAGCACTGTGGCAAAGCACCAGCTACAGCAGAAGAAAGCTCATGACAGACACTCAAAGACTGTCAGAGAATTCAAAGAGGAAGAGAGGTTGATGGTACGTGATTTCAGACACCCCAAGCGCCTGTGGAACTCAGGTGTGATCTTGCAACGCAGAGGACCTTTGACTTACCAAGTCCAAATTGGTCATTGCCAGGTCAACGTTCATATGGATCATCTGCTATGGTCCAACGCCCCAGCAGAGACATGCCGAGAGAACAAGAACAATAACGGCCCCCAGAATAGTATTCTCCTGACTGTGGACGTACGGGAGAGACAGAGCCTGACCTTCCACCCGAACCTGGCCCACCACAGGAAGCCCAGGAGGAGCGGAGATATCCTATTCGACAGCGAAGGGCACCTCAAAAGCTTGACCTGTGAGTTGAGCTGGTTAAGGTGGTAACGGACAGTAAAACAAACACTTTAATATGTCCTAGATAAAAGGAAAGAAAAAGGACATTACCTGGGTTAGTTATTAGGACACAAACTACGTCTTCGGGGCAGAATAATCCCCTGGATTTGTGCTGGGCTCTGAAAAGTCTGCTTCAACCCAGTAGTTGAAAAATGTTTAAGAATGCATTGTTCAGATATTGCATTAGTAGTTCCCTAACATATTTACCTTGTTCTCTGGGAGTTAAACACTATGGAGGAGGAGTGTAGTATATGGGATCTACATCTGTTTATATTAGTTACTATGCTGTTACTAAGCAGTAATGCATTACGGCAGTGTTACGTTACTACACCTAATAGAAAATGCACATGCGCACTAGGGTGCCGGGAACTGTAGAGCACGAGGGGTTTTGACTAAACGAAAACCAACTGCACTCCCGTCTCCTGCCTGGTCATTTCTCCACAACACAAATATTACACCCGCCAATATCCAGTAACTTTGCACTGGCATTGATGAGGAGTGAGACAACATTCCACAGGCCACAATCAACAGCCTGATCAACACTATGCGAAGGAGATGTGTCATGCTGCATGAGGCAAATGGTGTTCACACCAGATATTGATTGGTTTGATGATCCACTTCTCTTATTTTTTAAGGTATCTGTGACCAACAAATGCATGTCTATATTCCCAGTCATGTGAAATCCATAGATTAGGCCCTAATGAATGTATTTCAATTGACTGATTTCCTTATATGAACAGTAACTCAGTAAAATCTTTCACATTGTTTCATGTTGCGCTTTAAAAAAAAGTACATCTGGCACACTCAAAATAGTATAATATGTTATGTATAACGCGAACGGCTAGCAACCCAAAGGTTGCGTGTTTGAATCTTATTGCGGACAACTTTAGCATTTGAGCTAATTAGTAATCTACTTACTACATTGTAGCTACTTTGTAACTACTTAGCATGTTAGCTAACCCTTCCCCTAACCCTAACTTTAACCCTTTACCCTAACTCTTAAAGTTAACCCTAACCCCTAACCCTAAGCCCTAGCCTAGCCAACATTACCAAGCTAGCTAATGTTAGCGTTAGTAACTTATCTACCTAGCTAACGTTAGCCACAAGAAATTGTTGAATGTTTTGAATTGAATGTTTTTCAAATTCGTAACATATCATCAGAATTGCCATTCGTAACATATCATATGAAATGAATGATGGACATCCACAAATGAATACCTACGTAACATATGATACTCATTGGAGTGGTTCACATTTACGTACAGAATAATACGAAATACTCTGAGACCAAGTAGCTTTTTGAAGTTCCCAGACTATATAAAATGTGGTGGTTGCAGCTCTGTTGAAATGGCTCAAACCTCAGCTTAAAATAGCCCTTAGCATATGATTAATTTCTGTTGAAAAATGATTAGCCTGGAAATAGGAAAGGTTGCCTAACAGTTTGTCTCAGGTCCACCCACTGTTATTCAAAAACTTTCAAGGACTGTTTTCACTTTGATATCTAGGCCTATTTAAACATGACAATGGGAAAAGTGACCAATTAGGGAACAGTTCACTACTTACAAAATTGATTCATGATGTTATCTTTTAATTTGTAGTCAGGGCTACTCTTGTAGTGGCTTGCTTTTATAAGGAAATACCAACACAACATGTATAGAAGATAGTGCTGAGTTTTAGTTCCACTTTTTAATTGAACTTTTGAATAAAAGTGGCTATCATTGCTGCCGATAATTGAGGCTATAGAGTTAACAATTAATACGCCTACATTTTCAATATTTATTTTGTGTTTTTAAGGGATATGATAGTTTTGCTCTTGTTTCAAAAACATTTATTGCAAAATTACAAAACAACACATCCTTGAAAGCTCTAGGTAACAATACTACAGAAGCTGAATTATTTCATTTAAAAAATAGCATCCCTAAAATACATTGACCTAGGCCAGGGCTCCCCAACCCTGTTCCTGGAAAGCTACCCACCTGTCGGTTTTCACAGGGTTGGAGAGCCCTGGTCTGAGCCCACCTGTCGGTTTCACACAGGGTTGGAGAGCCCTGGCCTGAGCCCACCTGTCAGTTTTCACAGGGTTGGAGAGCCCTGGTCTGAGCCCACCTGTCGGTTTTCACAGGGTTGGAGAGCCCTGGCCTGCGCCCTCCTGTCAGTTTTCACAGGGTTGGAGAGCCCTGGCCTGACCCCACCTGTCGGTTTTCATAGGGTTGGGGAGCCCTGGCCCGAGCCCACCTGTCGGTATTCACAGGGTTGGAGAGCCCTGGTCTGAGCCCACCTGTCGGTTTTCATAGGGTTGGGGAGGCCTGGCCCGAGCCCACCTGTCGGTATTCACAGGGTTGGAGAGCCCTGGTCTGAGCCCACCTGTCGGTTTTCACAGGGTTGGAGAGCCCTGGCCTGAGCCAACTTGTCGGTTTTCACAGGTTTGGAGAGCCCTGGCCTGAGCCCTCCATTTCAAATACAAAACCTTTTTACAACTGTTCATTCTTCAGTGCCACAAAAGCTTCAAACAACTCATTAGATAAATGTATTGCACCTCTGTCAAAAAGAGCATGAAGAGCTATCAGTGCTACAACAATACATTTTAAATATGACTTTTAAAGCATTAAATATTATTATAACAAATAATCATTAATAGTTATGAACAGAATAACAATACATTCATAATAATAAGACAAAATACATTTAAAGAAAAAATTATATAAAAACATAATTTAGAATAACACTGTGTGTGGTGTGTAGAAACTATGCATCTGTGTGTGGTGTGTAGAAACTATGCATCTGTGTGTGGTGTGTAGAAACTATGCATCTGTGTGTGGTGTGTAGAAACTATGCATCTGTGTGTGGTGTGTAGAAACTATGCATCTGTGTGTGCCTGGTTATCCGGCTGCCTGACTGCTCCTGTGCAAATGTGTGGGGTCTCAGCAGATCTTGAGCTTGTCCAGGTTGAGACTGATCTTCTCCATGTATCTCTGCCCCTCCACCAGGCTCTGATAGACCGTCTTCAGGGCCTCTCCACCAGGCTTGGCCAGATCAGGGCAGCCCAGGGCCTGGGACAAGGAGTGCACCCACCCCCGCATGCTGGACAAGTCTTCATACACCTGACCACACCTGCTGTCTTGCAGACTCTCCTCCAGGCCCCCCAGGTGGACCCAGATGGAGGCCAGGCCCTCGATGGGGGGGTTCATGGGGTTGAACTCCATCTCCGGGGGAACGTCGAACTGAGGAAATGGAGGGAGAGTAGAGGGATTTGTATATTTGTTTTTCTTTTCTTTGCATTTATTAAATATAAAATAGTTTTATGGACATTGGTTATGTAATGCATTGTATTTCTTTCTAAGGAATCTTTAGTTCACAGGGATTATCTTAATCATTTTAATCAGTAGACTTTGCATGATACTATGCTGAGCGAGTCAGTCAGTAAAATATGCCCTCATGTTTTCTTTAACCACATTCATGTTTGACTCATACTGTACATGCGCCCACACATTGCTATTAAGGGAAGGTCTGTAGTACACCCAACCATATTTCTATTGAACAAATTGATCCTACTCATGTCCGTTGACCACAGAATATTTTGACTTCGTATCCCTCATACAGAGTAGCTGAGTAAGAGGTGTGTGTGGTACCTCGGTCAGATAATTCTTTATGTGGACCAAAGTGATCATGGCCAGCAACTTGATGTTGTTCCTCATCTGGACGTCCCCGTTGAGGGGCCGACCGCGTTGAGGTTGACACACAGACACAGACACCACCAGGCCCAAGCAGAGAAGGACCACAGAGACATGCATCTTGTTTTATCTGGAGAACAATACAAATACCACGCTATTTAATATATAGTAATAAAATAAGATATAACATTTAGCAGACGGTTTTTCAAAATCAACCAAGTCATACAATTTAAAGGGGCAATCCGTAGTTGCTACATCCATTTGAAAATAAAAAGAAATTAATGATATGTACCCATTGAAGAATATAACTTAGAAATGCATTAGTCCAACTGTTATACCTCATCAGAACCCAAAATATAAACTTGTTTTACTCCAGTGTTCGAAAATAACGTAAATGTAAACAAACAGTATATAGCCTCAAAACGTGGTTAAAGTCTATTAAGTTTTTTCAACACAACCAAGATGCTGCATAGAAAATGTGGTTTAAAATTACATTTGTTTTCATGTAAAAATCATAAATAATCTGTAAAATCAAGAAAAAGAAAATGACTGAATATGTCTAAAATTGAATGCAAGCATAATTAGTCTGTTTCTTCAAAAACTTAACTTTGAGCTGTCATGCCACTCAAATTTACATACTCATCTTCAGAATCTCATGTCCTCTCTCCTCATCCACAACTGTCCCTTAGAGCTCTATCCCCGTCACCCCCAGTCAGTGCTGGAGTCAAGTCTTACCTGGTGGTTGTGAGGCTGTGGTGGATGTGTGATAACCAGAAACATCCATGCCTCCATGCATGGTTCCCTGGCTTTATAGCTGTTGGAGCCCTGTCCGGTTGACTCACAGCCTGCGTGAATCATCATCACTGTGTCACCCCCAGGTCCTGGGCAGCTCCTCTCCTCCTACCCCTCCTAACCCCCACCTTCTTCCTCCAGCCGGACCCAGCCCATGGGCCCAGACACATCCAGCCCGTCATGGTGCAGGTCAGGACATTCACCTACATGTATTTATGCTCCCTGAAGAACCAACACACTGCACGGTGAAATGTTAAGCTCATGTCCAGACAGCCAGTTCATGTTTTTAAGTTGAGTTTTTTACCTATTAACAACGTCTCATTGTTTGTAAGGATTGAAAGAGACCATGTGATGAAGTAATCAATAATAGATGCCAATTATCTAGTTATAGATCACTTTACTAATCAAATAGATGATGACTCATTATTTTATGTGAAAATGCATTACAATGGTGTGAGTTTGATTGTATTGGATCGATTTCCATAATTCAAATTTCAATAAAAATACATTTATTGCCATAGGTAATTGTGTAATTTAGCAGTGAAATGGAATTGAATTGTGGATTAAACTGTGACACGTGGTGCACAATTTAGAAGATGAAAAATGAAAGGGCACTATAGTCCCAAAGACTATAATCAACCGAAGGATGCATTTACCTTTACTGAAGTCACTGGTATCTCAATGCAGTACTGTTTCTTACAGCAATGTGCAAAGTGAATCCCCAGAACTAGTGAATGTTAACCTTGCACCTTTCACATGGGCATCCTGGGAACCTGAAGCTGATTCTGCAATCCAAGAAGCTGATTCAGTGTTTATTGTGACAGTCTAGTAAAATGTAATTTTGCCAGTATTATTTTCAAGGAATTGAAAGAAACTGCCATAGTTGGCTGATTGCATTACTATTAGTAGCTAGTTAGCGAGCTATTTCTATTAAGAAAATACAAATAATGCTGACTGCAGCTTTGAAACCCATTAGCCTTAAGCTTTAAAATGATGAGTTTGTTTGCTACTGTATAGCATGTACTCTCACACCTTCTATCAGACAATGGATGCAACTGCACCACCCGCAACCACAGGACACTCTTGAGGGTGGTGCGGTCTGCCCAACCCATCACCAGGGGCAAACTACCTGCCCTCTAGGACACCTACAGGACCCGATGTCACAGGAAGGCCAAAAAGATCACCAAGGACGTCAACCACCCGAGCCACGGCCTGTTCACCCCTCTATCATCCAGAAGGGGAGGTCAGTACAGGTGCATCAAAGCTGGGACAGAGAGACTGAAAAACTTCCACCCGGTTACGCAACCCTGCACATTAGAGGCTGCTGCCCTATATACTGTACATAGACTTGGAATCACTGGCCACTTTAATAATGGAACACTAGTTTAAATCATGTTTACATTCTGCTTTCCTCATCTCAGATGTATATACTGTGTTCAATTCTACTGTATTTTAGTCAATGCCACACCGACAATGCTTAATCTAATATTTATATATTTCTTAATTCCATTCTTTTACTTTTAGGTTGATGTGTATTGTTGTGAATTGTTTTTAGATTATACTGCACTGTTGAAGCTAGAAACACAAGCATTTCGCTACACCCGCATATCTGCTAAATAGGTATATGTGACCAATAAAATTTGATTTGATGAATAATAACCTAATGATAATACTACTAATATATGGTCAACTGCATTTTCCAGCCATGATTTAATTTAATTAATGTGAAATGTCATTCCTCATTTTTTTGAGTTTTTGTGATGTAGTTACTTATCTATTACCAGGGTAAGTATGAGAAACAGCAACTTATCACAACTAGTTACCACAGTAATACCTTAGCATTGCCTCTTTATTGTGTGCTGTAATGCTGCTGCCAAAAAACAAACAAACAAAAAACATTCTTGCATGTTTGTTTATGATAATTAAGTAAGACTGAACCATTTAAAGCACGTGTCAAACTCATTCCACGGAGGGCTGAGTGTCTGTGGGTTTTCGCTCCTCCCTTGTACTTGGTTAATGAATTAAGGTCAATGATTAGGAAGGAACTCCCCTCACCTGGTTGTCTAGGTCTTATTTGAAAGGAAAAAACAGAAACCAGCAGACACTAGGCCCTCCATGGACTGAGTTTAACGCCCCCGATTTAAAGAAATGTTAATTTGCTTCAGGGTGAAAAATCATTTCAGATCAAAGCTTCATCTGTTCATTAGTTAGTCTCAGCTGTTGGTTCAGCTCTCTGGGTTGTGCTGTACTTCATCTGTTCATTAGTTAGTCTCAGCTGTTGGTGCAGCTCTCTGGGTTGTGCTGTACTTCATCTGTTCATTAGTTAGTCTCAGCTGTTGGTGCAGCTCTCTGGGTTGTGCTGTACTTCATCTGTGTGTATACCTGTCAAAACACTTCAGCCCTCGGCCCAATAGGACATTTCCTCTTGGTCTACTCGTTAAGACATTGGTATCTCCCATGGGCGACCAGGGTTCAGATCCTGGCTGTGACACGTTGTCACGACTTCCGCCGAAGTTGGTCCCTATCCGTGTTCGGGCGACGTTCGGCGGTCGACATCACCGGTCTTTTAGCCATCACTGCTCCACCTTTCATTTTTCCATTTGTTTTGTCTTGTTTTCCACACACCTGGTTTACATCTCCTCATGATTACTATGTGTATTTAGCCCTCTGTTCCCTCCATGTCTGTGTGGGGTATTGTTTATTGTCTAGGTTGGCACGCTTCCGGCTGGGTTGCGCCGGGTTTCATTTGTACCCGTGATTTGTGGCAGCCGGTACTTTGTACTTGGTTGTTGTACTTTGTGCTGCCTCACTTGTTCTTTGGGCATTTGTTTTTGTGATGCGGTTGCGTTCTGGTCTTACTATTTGCCTCAGTAAAGTGCTTCTTTGTTCACTCATCTCTGCTCTCCTGCGCCTGACTTCCATGCACCAGCTACACCCACCGCATGACACACGTACAGGTGTGTGTTTATGCATAGTTTGTGTTTGGGTTCATCTGTCTGTGTCTGTGTTTGCACTTGTCAATGCCTGGGTGTCTCTGTGAGTGCACGTGTACATGTCTTTGGCTGTTTTTTTTGTTTCTGTGTGTGTGTGTGTGTGTGTGTGTGTGAGTGTGTGTCCGTGTCCATGTGTGTGTTTAAGTAACTGACTGATTGATGCAGCCTCTGGGTCCCTGTTCAGGATTACTGAGACTTGAGGTATTTCTATTTTCTAGGTACTTCCAGGCATTCTCAACCCCATCAGCCAATGACAACAAAGCACATGACAGCACACGTCAATGGGCCAGCCATACCGATGAGGGACCAGTTAAACGGAGTGCCAACCAGTTATTAAAACCTATTATTAAGACCTGTTATTAAAAGTTGAGTTCAACGACAGCTCACCAGCAAACAGACCCAAAAGCTCGATTAGTGAAAGTCTGTTTAAACGTTGTGTTTGTGTGTGTTGTGAGTTTTTATGGCTATTTGACATGCTGGAGACATTCTGGCTTGTTATGACTTTGCAGACCAGCAATCTTGAGTGTCTGTGCTGCAATGTCATGTTTTAATTCACAACTCACACTCCACTTGGGTCTCTGCGTCTTCTGCTGTCTGTTTCTCACTTGAATTGGTCAGCTGGAAGCCACTGGTTTCCATTGATGTACTGTAGATTAGAAGAGGATTGTCCACAGCGGACAAAGAGGCTAAATGGTGGTTCCATGTCATTTTCTTTTCTGCTGCACATCTCAGAAGATTGTTCATGTGGATGCTAAGTGCTTCTCCGTTTGATAATCTGTGCAGCGCAGCTGCAAAAAGCTAATCTGTAATTCCCCGTTATCAAGGCTGACATGGAGTTAGACTAGGAAAGCCAGGTTTATGGCTGTATGTTCTCAGAGCATCCTCATCAGGATAATACTTCCTCTGCTTGATGGCCCACTGGGCCAATGGATGCTCCGTACCAAGTACTCTAAAGTTTCCTCTGCCTCCATATGCTCACCAGGTGTCACAGATTAAACACATGCTCTGTCCCCACAACACCCAAACTCTTCATCCCCGGAGCGCGTCTCTGGGGCACAATTGCGCAACTGCTTCCCTATGAGTAAAACTCCATGTGACCTGCACCGTACGTGTATGTGGAGGGGACAGGGGCTGCATCACTAATTGGTGCTTGATTCTCAGTGAATAAGCAGCAGCATGTGACTTCCGTTGCTTTAATTGATGTCAGCTGCCCTAAAAAACTATCTCTGTGTGTGTGTGCGTGTGTGTGTGTGTGGTTTGGGGAAGGGGGGAACTGGCTGAGTAATAGGCCAGTGTTGGAAGCCGGTTGTGTGTTACAGTAATTCGGGCTGGCGCGCTGTCTAACTATCCACTGTTTACAGACACATTCACGCCACAGCGGGACCCAGTTATGTGTGAGAAATGGCTGATGCAGCAGACGTGACTGGGACATAATACATGTTGTCCAGTGGGAAGGCTGCACTGTGTTTGATTAAAGAAAGGGAAATATGGGGGGGGGGGGGGGGGGGTGTAAGGATGGGAGAAAGGAGTTGGGGGAAAGAAGTGAGGGATGGATAAAGGAGTGGGAGGGAAGTTGAGAGGGATGGATAAAGGAGTTGGAGGGAAGTTGAGAGGGATGGATAAAGGAGTTGAAGGGAAGGAGAGATGGAAGATAACAGAGTTGTAGGGAGAGGGGGATAGATGGATAAAGGAGTTGGATGGAAGGAGAGAGGGATGGATAAAGGAGTTGGAGGGAGAGGGGGATGGATGGATAAAGGAGTTGGATGGAAGGAGAGAGGGATGGATAAAGGAGTTGGAGGGAGGGAGAGGGGGATGGATGGATAAAGGAGTTGAATGGAAGGAGAGAGGGATGGATAAAGGAGTTGGATGGAAGGAGAGAGGGATGGATAAAGGAGTTGGAGGGAGGGAGAGGGGGATGGATGGATAAAGGAGTTGGATGGAAGGAGAGAGGGATGGATAAAGGAGTTGGAGGGAGAGGGGGATGGATGGATAAAGGAGTTGGATGGAAGGAGAGAGGGATGGATAAAGGAGTTGGAGGGAGGGAGAGGGGGGTGGATGGATAAAGGAGTTGAATGGAAGGAGAGAGGGAAGAATAAAGGCTTTTTGTCCATTCACAAACTTGGCCTGATAATGATGTTACATCATTTATGGTAATATGTGCTCAAGCCATTTCCAGTAAAGTCAAGCTGATATGACATACAGTACCATCCATTAAAAAGTGTAAACCCTTCTCACTTTCCCCATCTTTTTCCCCCTCTTTTTTCGTGAGGTAGCTACTGTCACGGCTGGCTGAAGGACTGGACCAAGGTGCAGCATGGTAAGCGTACATTTTCTCTTTATTAAAAATGACGCCAACAAAACAAAGAACGAAACCAAACTGTGAAGCTTTGGGCTATGTGCCCTGAACAAAGACAAAGTTAACTTCCCACAAAAAACGGGCGGGGGAAAAGGGTACTTAAGTATGGTTCTCAATCAGAGACAACGATAGACAGCTGTCCCTGATTGAGAACCATACCAGGCCAAGACATAGAAATACAAAACATAGAAAAAAGGATGTATAATGCCCAACCCAACTCATGCCCTGACCAACCTAAAACAGAGACATAAAAAAGGAACTAAGGTCAGGACGTGAAAGATACATACTTTCACCCCTCTTTTTCTGTGGGATAGCTACATACTGTACCTTCACCCCTCTTTCTCTGTGGTGTAGCTACATACTGTACCTTCACCCCTCTTTTTCTGTGGGATAGCTACATACTGTACCTTCACCCCTCTTTTTCTGTGGGATAACTACATACTGTACCTTCACCCCTCTTTTTCTGTGGGATAGCTACATACTGTACCTTCACCCCTCTTTCTCTGTGGTGTAGCTACATACCTTCACCCATCTTTCTCTGTGGGGTAGCTACACACCTTCACCCCTCTTTCTCTGTGGGGTAGTTACATACCCTCACCCCTCTATCTCTGTGGGGTAGTTACATACCTTCACCCCTCTTTCTATGAGGTGTACCTACATACTGACACCACTCTTTCTCTGTGGGGTAGCTACATACCTTCACCCATCTTTATCTGTGGGGTAGCTACACACCTTCACCCCTCTTTCTCTGTGGGGTAGCTACATACCGTCACCCCTCTTTGTGTGTGGGGAAGTTACATACCTTCCCCCCTCTATCTCTGTGGGGTAGGTACATACCTTCACCCCTCTTTCTCTGTGGGGTAGCTACATACCGTCACCGCACTTTTTTATGTGGGGTAGCTACATACCGACACCACTCTTTCTCTGTGGGGGAGCAACATACCTTCACCCCTCTTTCTATGTGGTGTAGCTACATACCTTCACCCCTCTTTCTATGTGGGGTAGCTACATACCGTCACCCCTCTTTCTATGTGGGGTAGTTACATTCCTTCCCCCCTCTTTCTAAGTGGGGGAGTTACATACCCTCACCCCTCTATCTCTGTGGGGTAGTTTCCTACCCTCACCCTTCTATCTCTGTGGGGTAGCTACATACCGTCACCACTGTTTCTATGTGGGGTAGTTACATAACCTCACCCCTCTTTCTCTTTGGGGTAGTTACATACCCTCACCCCTCTTTCTATGTGTGGTAGTTACATACCTTCAACCCTCTTTCTCTGTGGGGTAGCTACTTACCGTCACCACTCTTTCTCTGTGGGGTAGTTACATACCCTCACCCCTCTTTCTCTGTGGGGTAGCTACATACCTTCACCCCTCTTTCTCTGTGGGGTAGCTACATACCGTCACCCCTCTTTCTATGTGGGGTAATTACATACCTTCACCCCTCTTTCTGTGTGGGGTGGCTAAATACCTTCACTCCTCTTTCTATGTGAGGCAGCTAAATACTTTCACCCCTCTTTCTATGTGGGGTAGTTACATACCTTCACCCCTCTTTCTATGTGGGGTAGTTACATACCCTCACCCCTCCATCTCTGTGGGGTAGTTTCATACCCTCACCCTTCTATCTCTGTGGGGTAGCTACATACCGTCACCTCTTTCTATGTGGGGTAGTTACATACCCTCACCCCTCTATCTCTGTGGGGTAGTTACATACTCTCACCCCTCTTTCTATGTGGTTTATCTACATACCGTCACCCCTCTTTCTATGTGGTGTAGCTACATACCGTCACCCCTCTTTCTATGTGGGGTAGCTACATACCGTCACCACTCTTTCCATGTGGGGCAGTTACATACCTTCCCCCCTCTTTCTATGTGGGGTAGTTACATACCCTCACCCCTCTATCTCTGTGGGGTAGTTACATACCCTCACCCCTCTATCTCTGTGCGGTAGTTACATACCCTCACCCCTCTTTCTATGTGGTGTAGCTACATACCGTCACCACTCTTTCTCTGTGGGGTAGTTACATATCCTCACCCCTCTTCCTCTGTGGGGTAGCTACATACCTTCACCCCTCTTTCTCTGTGGAGTAGTTACATACCTTCCCCCCTCTTTCTCTGTGGGGTAGTTACATACCTTCACCCCTCTTTCTCTGTGGGGTAGCTACATACTGTCACCCCTCTTTCTCTGTGGAGTAGTAACATACCTCCCCCCTCTTTCTATATGGGGTAATTACATACCTTCACCCCTCTTTCTATGTGGGGTGGCTAAATACCTTTACCCCTCTTTCTATGTGGGGTAATTACATACCTTCACCCCTCTTTCTCTGTGGAGTAGTAACATACCTTCCCCCCTCTTTCTATATGAGGTAGCTAAATACTTTCACCCCTCTTTCTATGTGGGGTAATTACATACCTTCACCCCTCTTTCTCTGTGGTGTAGCTACATACCGTCATCACACTTTCTCTGTGGGGTAGTTACATACCCTCACCCCTCTTTCTCTGTGGGGTAGCTACATACCTTCACCCCTCTTTCTCTGTGGAGTAGTTACATACCTTCCCTCTTTCTCTGTGGGGTAGTTACATACCTTCACCCCTCTTTCTCTGTGGGGTGGCTAAATACCTTCACCCCTCTTTCTATATGAGGTAGCTAAATACTTTCACCCCTCTTTCTATGTGGGGTAATTACATACCTTCACCCCTCTTTCTATGTGGGGTAACTAAATACCTTCACCCCTCTTTCTATGTGGGGTAGTTACATTCCGTCACCCCTCTTTCTATGTGGGGTAGTTACATAACCTCACCCCTCTTTCTCTCTGGGGCAGTTACATACCCTCACCCCTCCATTTCTGTGGGGTAGTTTCATACCCTCACCCTTCTATCTCTGTGGGGTAGCTACATACCTTCACCCCTCTTTCTATGTGGGGTAGTTACACACCGTCACCACTCTTTCTATGTGGGGTAGTTACATACCCTCACCCCTCTTTCTCTTTGGGGGAGTTACATACCCTCACCCCTATTTCTATGTGGGGTAGTTACATACCGTCACCCCTCTATCTCTGTGGGGTAGTTACATGCCCTCACCCCTCTATCTCTGTGGGGTAGTTACATGCCCTCACCCCTCTATCTCTGTGGGGTAGCTACATACCGTCACCCCTCTTTCTCTGTGGGGTAGTTACATACCCTCACCCCTCTTTCTCTCTGGGGTAGTTACAATCCTTCACCCCTCTTTCTCTGTGGGGTAGTTACATACCCTCACCCCTCTTTCTCTCTGGGGTAGTTACAATCCTTCACCCCTCTTTCTCTGTGGGGTAGCTACATACCGTCACCCCTCTTTCTATATTGGGTAATTACATACCTTCACCACTGTTTCTTTGTGGGGTAACTAAATACCGTCACCACTCTTTCTATGTGGGGTAGTTACATACCCTCACCCCACTTTCTCTTTGGGGTAGTTACATACCCTCACCCCTCTTTCTATGTGAGGTAGTTACATACCTTCACCCCTCTTTCTCTTTGGGGTAGCTTCTTACCGTCACCCCTCTTTCTATGTGGGTTAGTTACATACCCTCACCCCTCTATCTCTTTGGGGTAGTTACATACCCTAACCCCTCTTTCTCTGTGGGATAGCAACATACCTTCACCCCTCTTTCTATGTGGGGTAGTTACATACCTTCACCCCTCTTTGTCTGTGGGGTAGTTACATTCCGTCACCCCTCTTTCTCTGTGGGGTAGTTACATACCATCACCCCTCTTTCTCTGTGGGGTAGTTACACACCTTCACCGCTCTTTCTCTGTGGAGTAGTTACATACCCTCACCCCTCTTTCAATGTGGTTTAGCTACATACCGTCACCACTCTTTCTCTGTGGGGTAGCTACATACCGTCACCCCTCTTTCTATGTGGTGTAGCTACATACCGTCACCCCTCTTTCTATGTGGGGTAGCTACATTCCGTCACCTCTCTTTCTATGTGGGGTAGTTACATACCCTCACCCCTCTTTCTATGTGAGGTAGTTACATACCTTCACCCCTCTTTCTCTTTGGGGTAGCTTCTTACAATCACCCCTCTTTCTATGTGGGGTAGTTACATACCTTCACCCCTCTTTCTCTTTGGGGTAGCTTCTTACCTTCACCCCTCTTTCTATGTGGGGTAGTTACATTCCTTCACCCCTCTTTCTCTTTGGGGTATCTACATACCGTCACCCCTCTTTCTATGTGGGGTCGTTACATACCCTCACCCCTCTTTCTATGTGGGGTAATTACATACCTTCACCCCTCTTTCTTTGTGGGGTAACTAAATACCTTCACCCCTCTTTCTATGTGGCGTAGTTACATACCCTCACCCCTCTATCTCTGTGGGGTAGTTTCATACCCTCAACCTTCTATCTCTGTGGGTTAGCTACATACCGCCACCCCTCTTTCTATGTGGGGTAGTTACATACCCTCACCCCTCTTTCTCTGTGGGGCAGTTACATAACTTCAACCTCTGTTTCTATGTGGGGTAGTTACATACCCTCACCCCTCTATCTCTGTAGGGTAGTTACATACCCTCACCCCTCTTTCTATGTGGTGTAGCTACATACCGTCACCACTCTTTCTATGTGAGGTAGTTACATACCTTCACCCCTCTTTCTCTGTGGGGTAGTTACCTACCCTCACCCCTCTATTTCTGTGGGGTAGTTACATACCGTCACTACCTCTTTCTATGTGGGGTAGTTACATACCCTCACCCCTCTTTCTCTCTGGTGTAGCTACATACCGTCACCCCTCTTTCTATGTGGGGTAGTTACATACCCTCACCCCTCTTTCTCTCTGGGGCAGTTACATACCTTCACCCCTCTTTCTATGTGGTGTAGTTACATACCCTCACCCCTCTATCTCTGTGGGGTAGTTACATACCCTCACCCCTCTTTCTATGTGGTTTAGCTACATACCGTCACCACTCTTTCTCTCTGGGGTAGTTACATACCCAAACCCCTCTTTCTCTTTGGGGTAGTTACATTCCGTCACCCCTCTTTCTATGTGGGGTAGTTACATACCTTCACCCCTCTTTCTCTTTGGGGTAGCTACTTACCGTCACCCCTCTTTCTATGTGGGGTAGTTACATACCTTCCCCCCTCTATCTCTGTGGGGTAGTTACATACCCTCACCCCTCTGTCTCTGTGGGGTAGCTACATACCCTCACCCCTCTTTCTCTGTGGTAGCTACATACCTTCACCCCTCTTTCTCTGTGGGGTAGCTACATACCGTCACCCCTCTTTCTATATGGGGTAATTACATACCTTCACCCCTATTTCTATGTGGGGAGGCTAAATACCTTCACCCCTCTTTCTATGTGAGGTAGCTAAATACTTTCACCCCTCTTTCTCTGTGGGGTAGTTACATACCCTCACCCCTCTTTCTCTGTGGGGTAGCTACATACCTTCACCCCTCTTTCTCTTTGGGGTAGCTACATACCGTCACCCCTCTTTCTATATGGGGTAACTAAATACCTTCACCCCTCTTTCTATGTGGGGTAGTTACATACCCTCACCCCTCCATCTCTGTGGGGTAGTTTCATACCCTCACCCTTTTATCTCTGTGGGGTAGCTACATACCGTCACCCCTCTTTCTATGTGGGGTATTTACATACCCTCACCCCTCTTTCTATGTGGAGTAGTTACATACCTTCCCCCCTCTTTCTATGTGGTGTAGCTACATACCGTCACCCCTCTTTCTATGTGGGGTAGCTACATACCGTCACCACTCTTTCAATGTGGGGTAGTTACATACCCTCACCCCTCTTTCTCTTTGGGTAGCTACATACCATCACCCCTCTTTCTATGTGGGGTAGTTACATACCTTCACCCCTCTTTCTCTGTGGGGTAGCTACTTACCGTCACCCCTCTTTCTATGTGGTGTAGTTAAATACCCTCACCCTCTCTATCTCTGTGGGGTAGTTACATACCCTCACCCCTCTTTCTCTGTGGGATAGCAACATACCTTCACCCCTCTTTCTCTGTGGGGTAGTTACATACCTTCAACCCTCTTTCTCTGTGGGGTAGTTACATACCGTCACCCCGCTTTCTCTGTGGGGTAGTTACATACCCTCACTCCTCTTTCTATGTGGTTTAGCTACATACCGTCACCACACTTTCTCTGTGGGGTAGCTACATACCGTCACCCCTCTTTCTATGTGGTGTAGCTACATACCGTCACCCCTCTTTCTATGTGGGGTAGCTACATACCGTCACCCCTCTTTCTATGTGGGGTAGATACATACCGTCACCCCTCTTTCTATGTGGGCTAGCTACATACCGTCACCCCTCTTTCTATGTGGGGTAGTTACATACCCTCACCCCTCTTTCTCTTTGGGGTAGTTACATACCCTCACCCCTCTTTCTATGTGAGGTAGTTACATACCTTCACCCCTCTTTCTCTTTGGGGTAGCTACTTACCGTCATCCCTCTTTCTATGTGGAGTAGTTACATACCTTCCCCCCTCGTTTTATGTGGGGTAGTTACATACCCTCACCCCTCTATCTCTTAGGGGTAGTTACATACCCTCACCCCTCTGTCTCTGTGGGGTAGTTACATACCCTCACCCCTCTGTCTCTGTGGGGTAGTTACATACCCTCATCCCTCTTTCTATGTGGTGTACCTACATACCGTCAACACTCTTTCTCTGTGGGGTAGTTACATACCTTCAACCCTCTTTCTCTGTGGGGTAGCTACATACCGTCACCCCTCTTTCTATGTGGGGTAGTTACATACCTTCCCCCCTCTTTGTCTGTGGGGTAGTTACATGCCCTCACCCCTCTATCTCTGTGGGGTAGCTACTTACCGTCACCCTCTTTCTATGAGGGGTAGTTACATACCTTCCCCCCTCTTTCTATGTGGGGTAGTTACATACCCTCACCCTCTATCTCTGTGGGGTAGTTACATACCCTCACCCCTCTTTCTCTGTGGGGTAGTTACATACCCTCACCCCTCTTTCTATGTGGTTTAGCTACATACCGTCACCACTCTTTCTCTGTGGGGTAGTTACATACCGTCACCCCTCTTTCTATGTGGTGTAGCTACATAACGTCAACCCTCTTTCTATGTGGGGTAGCTACATACCGTCACCACTCTTTCTATGTGGGGTAGTTACATACACTCACCCCTCTTTCTCTTTGGGGTAGTTACATACCGTCACCCCTCTTTCTATGTGGGGTAGTTACATACCTTCACCCCTCTTTCTCTTTGGTGTAGCTACTTACCGTCACCCCTCTTTCTATGTGGGGTAGTTACATACCTTCCCCCCTCTATCTCTGTGGGGTAGTTACATACCCTCACCCCTCTGTCTCTGTGGGGTAGTTACATACCCTCACCCCTCTTTCTAGGTGGTGTAGCTACATACACTCACCCCTCTTTCTCTGTGGTAGCTACATACCTTCACCCCTCTTTCTCTGTGGGGTAGCTACATACCGTCACCCCTCTTTCTATGTGAGGTAGTTACATACCCTCACCCCTCTTTCTCTTTGGGGTAGTTACATACCGTCACCCCTCTTTCTATGTGGGGTAGTTACATACCCTCACCCCTCTATCTCTGTGGGGTAGTTACATACCCTCACCCCTCTGTCTCTGTGGGGTAGTTACATACCCTCACCCCTCTGTCTCTGTGGTGTAGTTACATACCCTCACCCCTCTGTCTCTGTGGGGTAGTTACATACCGTCACCCCTCTTTCTATGTGGGGTAGTTACATACCTTCACCCCTCTGTCTCTGTGGTGTAGTTACATACCCTCACCCCTCTGTCTCTGTGGGGTAGTTACATACCCTCACCCCTCTTTCTCTTTGGTGTAGTTACATACCCTCACCCCTCTGTCTCTGTGGGGTAGTTACATACCCTCACCCCTCTTTCTATGTGGGGTAGTTACATACCTTCACCCCTCTTTCTCTTTGGTGTAGCTACATACCTTCCCCCCTCTTTCTATGTGGGGTAGTTACATACCCTCACCCTCTATCTCTGTGGGGTAGTTACATACCCTCACCCCTCTTTCTCTGTGGGGTAGTTACATACCCTCACCCCTCTTTCTATGTGGTTTAGCTACATACCGTCACCACTCTTTCTCTGTGGGGTAGTTACATACCGTCACCCCTCTTTCTATGTGGTGTAGCTACATAACGTCAACCCTCTTTCTATGTGGGGTAGCTACATACCGTCACCACTCTTTCTATGTGGGGTAGTTACATACCCTCACCCCTCTTTCTCTTTGGGGTAGTTACATACCGTCACCCCTCTTTCTATGTGGGGTAGTTACATACCTTCACCCCTCTTTCTCTTTGGTGTAGCTACTTACCGTCACCCCTCTTTCTATGTGGGGTAGTTACATACCTTCCCCCCTCTATCTCTGTGGGGTAGTTACATACCCTCACCCCTCTGTCTCTGTGGGGTAGTTACATACCCTCACCCCTCTTTCTAGGTGGTGTAGCTACATACACTCACCCCTCTTTCTCTGTGGTAGCTACATACCTTCACCCCTCTTTCTCTGTGGGGTAGCTACATACCGTCACCCCTCTTTCTATGTGAGGTAGCTAAATACTTTCACCCCTCTTTCTCTGTGGGGTAGTTACATACCCTCACCCCTCTTTCTCTGTGGGGTAGCTACATACCTTCACCCCTCTTTCTCTGTGGGGTAGCTACATACCGTCACCCCTCTTTCTATATGGGGTAATTACATACCTTCACACCTCTTTCTTTGTGGGGTAACTAAATACCTTCACTCCTCTTTCTATGTGGGGTAGTTACATACCCTCACCCCTCCATCTCTGTGGGGTAGTTTCATACCCTCACCCTTCTATCTCTGTGGGGTAGCTACATACCGTCACCCCTCCTTCTATGTGGGGTAGTTACATACCCTCACCCCTCTTTCTATGTGGAGTAGTTACATACCTTCAACCCTCTTTCTATGTGGTGTAGCTACATACCGTCACCCCTCTTTCTATGTGGTGTAGTTACATACCCTCACCCCTCTTTCTATGTGGAGTAGTTACATACCTTCAACCCTCTTTCTATGTGGTGTAGTTACATTCCCTCACCCCTCTATCTCTGTGGGGTAGTTACATACCCTCACCCCTCTTTCTCTGTGGGATAGCAACATACCTTCACCCCTCTTTCTCTGTGGGGTAGTTACATACCTTCAACCCTCTTTCTCTGTGGGGTAGTTACATACCGTCACCCCTCTTTCTCTGTGGGGTAGTTACATACCCTCACCCCTCTTTCTATGTGGTTTAGCTACATACCGTCACCCCTCTTTCTATGTGGTGTAGCTACATACCGTCACCCCTCTTTCTCTGTGGGGTAGCTACATACCGCCACCCCTCTTTCTATGTGGGGTAGATACATACCGTCACCCCTCTTTCTATGTGGGCTAGCTACATACAGTCACCCCTCTTTCTATGTGGGGTAGCTACATACCGTCACCCCTCTTTCTATGTGGTGTAGCTACATACCGTCACCCTTATTTCTCTGTGGGGTAGCTACATACCGTCACCCCTCTTTCTATGTGGTTTAGCTACATACCGTCACCCCTCTTTCTATGTGGGGTAGTTACATACCCTCACCCCTCTTTCACTTTGGGGTAGTTACATACCCTCACCCCTCTTTCTATGTGGTGTAGTTACATACCTTCACCCCTCTATCTCTTAGGGGTAGTTACACACCCTCACCCCTCTTTCTATGTGGTGTAGTTACATACCCTCACCCCTCTATCTCTTAGGGGTAGTTACACACCCTCACCCCTCTGTCTCTGTGGGGTAGTTACATACCCTCATCCCTCTTTCTATGTGGTGTAGCTACATACCGTCAACACTCTTTCTCTGTGGGGTAGTTACATACCTTCACCCCTCTTTCTCTGTGGGTTTGCTACATACCGTCACCCCTCTTTCTATGTGGGGTAGTTACATACCTTCCCCCCTCTTTGTCTGTGGGGTAGTTAAATGCCCTCACCCCTCTATCTCTGTGGGGTAGCTACTTACCGTCACCCCTCTTTCTATGTGGTGTAGTTACATACCTTCCCCCCTCTTTGTCTGTGGGGTAGTTAAATGCCTCACCCCTCTATCTCTGTGGGGTAGCTACTTACCGTCACCCCTCTTTCTATGTGGGGTAGTTACATACCCTCACCCTCTATCTCTGTGGGGTAATTACATACCCTCACCCCTCTTTCTCTGTGGGGTAGCTACATACCGTCACCCCTCTTTCTCTGTGGTGTAGTTACATACCCTCACCCCTCTTTCTCTGTGGTGTAGCTACATACCGTCACCCCTCTTTCTCTGTGGGGTAGCTACATACCGTCACCCCTCTTTCTATGTAGGGTAATTACATACCTTCACCCCTCTTTCTCTGTGGGGTAGCTACATACCTTCACCCCTCTTTCTCTGTGGGGTAATTACATACCTTCACCCCTCTTTCTCTGTGGGGTAGCTACATACCTTCACCCCTCTTTCTATGTGGGGTAATTACATACCTTCACCCCTCTTCTCTGTGGGGTAGCTACATACCGTCACCCCTCTTTCTCTGTGGGGTAATTACATACCGTCACCCCTCTTTCTATGTGGGGTAATTACATACCTTCACCCCTCTTTCTTTGTGGGGTAGTTTCATACCCTCAACCTTCTATCTCTGTGGGGTAGCTACATACCATCACCCTTCTTTCTATGTGGGGTAGTTACATACTCTCACCCCTCTTTCTCTGTGGTGTAGCTACATACCGTCACCCCTCTTTCTCTGTTGGTTAATTACATACCTTCACCCCTCTATCTATGTGGTGTAGCTACATACCTTCACCCCTCTTTCTCTGTGGGGTAATTACATACCTTCACCCCTCTTTCTATGTGGTGTAGCTACATACCCTCACCCCTCTTTCTCTGTGGGGTAATTACATACCTTCACCCCTCTTTCTCTGTGGGGTAATTACATACCCTCACCCCTCTTTCTCTGTGGGGTAATTACATACCTTCACCCCTCTTTCTCTGTGGGGTGGCTAAATACCTTCAACCCTCTTTCTATGTGAGGTATCTAAATACTTTCACCCCTCTTTCTATGTGGGGTAATTACATACCTTCACCCCTCTTTCTATGTTGGGCAGTTACATACCCTCACCCCTCTATCTCTGTGGGGTAGTTACATACCGTCACCCCTCTATCTCTGTGGGGTAATTACATACCTTCACCCCTCTTTCTCTGTGGGGTAGTTACATGCCCTCACCCCTCTATCTCTGTGGGGTAGCTACATACCAGCACCCCTCTTTCTATGTGGGGTAGTTACATATCTTCACCCCTCTTTCTCTGTGGGGTAGCTACATACCAGCACCCCTCTTTCTATGTGGGGTAGTTACACACCTGCCCCCCTCTATCTCTGTGGGGTAGTTACATACCCTCACCCCTCTTTCTATGTGGTGTAGCTACATACCGTCACCCCTCTTTCTATGTGGGGTAATTACATACCTTCACCCCTCTTTCTTTGTGGGGTAGTTTCATACCCTCAACCTTCTATCTCTGTGGGGTAGCTACATACCATCACCCTTCTTTCTATGTGGGGTAGTTACATACTCTCACCCCTCTTTCTCTGTGGTGTAGCTACATACCGTCACCCCTCTTTCTCTGTTGGTTAATTACATACCTTCACCCCTCTATCTATGTGGTGTAGCTACATACCTTCACCCCTCTTTCTCTGTGGGGTAATTACATACCTTCACCCCTCTTTCTATGTGGTGTAGCTACATACCCTCACCCCTCTTTCTCTGTGGGGTAATTACATACCTTCACCCCTCTTTCTCTGTGGGGTAATTACATACCCTCACCCCTCTTTCTCTGTGGGGTAATTACATACCTTCACCCCTCTTTCTCTGTGGGGTGGCTAAATACCTTCAACCCTCTTTCTATGTGAGGTATCTAAATACTTTCACCCCTCTTTCTATGTGGGGTAATTACATACCTTCACCCCTCTTTCTATGTTGGGCAGTTACATACCCTCACCCCTCTATCTCTGTGGGGTAGTTACATACCGTCACCCCTCTATCTCTGTGGGGTAATTACATACCTTCACCCCTCTTTCTCTGTGGGGTAGTTACATGCCCTCACCCCTCTATCTCTGTGGGGTAGTTACATACCGTTACCCCTCTTTCTATGTGGGGTAGTTACATATCTTCACCCCTCTTTCTCTGTGGGGTAGCTACATACCAGCACCCCTCTTTCTATGTGGGGTAGTTACACACCTTCCCCCCTCTATCTCTGTGGGGTAGTTACATACCCTCACCCCTCTTTCTATGTGGTGTAGCTACATACCGTCACCCCTCTTTCTATGTGGTGTAGCTACATACCTTCACCCCTCTTTCTCTGTGGAGTAGTTACATACCTTCCCCCCTCTTTCTCTGTGGGGTAGCTACATAGCGTCACCCATCTTTCTCTGTGGGATAGCTACATACTTTCCCCCGTCTTTGTCTGTGGGGTAGCTACATACCGTCACCCCTCTTTCTATGTGGGGTAATTACATACCTTCACCCCTCTTTCTATGTGGGGTAACTAAATACCTTCACCCCTCTTTCTATGTGGGGTAGCTAAATACCTTCACCCATCTTTCCCTACTAATAATTCACATCTGCACTCTAAGAATGTTGCATAACATTCACCATTTGTCATGTATCAAATGAATGTGCACATGCAATCTCCATATGTATCTAATGACCAGTATCGTTATTGATCACCCTGGTTACAGCACAGGAACAACTGGTTTTAATGAGACTAAAGGTGCATTATTTTGTGATGAGGTAGGTTGGACTTGGGACACACACAGGCCTAATATAAGCCGGGTTTCACATCCCTACTTTTAATTGATGGATAAAAATGACATGAAGCTGTTTAAAAATACCCCCAGCTGATTTAGGCTAGATGACTAAATAAGAACTGCATAGTGTTGTTAATAATGAGGTGGTGGGTTAGCACGAGCACAGGGACTTGGCTTAACTCCAGACTTTTAACAGGAATAGGCCGGTTTAAAGCAATAGACCCGGAGAGAGCAATTTGAGTTTCATTTCAAATCATTTGCAAATTTAAAGAACAAGAAATAAAATAAAAATAGAAATAGTGAAAAGACAAATTCGCTTCAAATAACAAATGCAAATAATGAGTAAAAATAACATTGACTTTTTCCACATTTTGTTACGTTACAGCCTTATTCTAAAATGTATTAAATAAATAAATAAAAATCCTCAGCAATCTACACACAATACCCCATAATGACAAAGCGAAAACAGGTTTTTAGAATGTTTGCTAATGTATAAAAAAATCTAAAACAGAAATACCTTATTTACATAAGTATTCAGACCCTTTGCTTTGAGACTCGAAATTGAGCTCAGATGCATCCTGTTTCCATTGACACTGCATGTCAGCACAAAAACCAAGCCATGAGGTCGAAGGAATTGTCCATAGAGCTCAGAGACAGGATTTTGTCGAGGCACAAATCTGGGGAAGGGTACCAAAACATGTCTGCAGCATTTGAATTTATTATGGATCCCCATTAGTTCCTGCCAAGGCAACAGCTACTCTTCCTGGGGTCCAATAAAAAAAAAAAGCATTGAAGGTCCCCAAGAACATAGTGGCCTCCATCATTCTTAATGGAAGAAGTTTGGAACCACCAAGACTCTGACCTTCCAGCCAAGAGTGTGTGTTTGTGGCATCAGTATGCATGTGTGTGTGTGTGTGTGTGTGTGTGTGTGTGTGTGTGTGTGTGTGTGTGTGTGTGTGTGTGTGTGTGTGTGTGTGTGTGTGTGTGTGTGTGTGTGTGTGTGTGTGTGTGTGTGTGTGTGTGTGTGTGTGTGTGTGTGTGTGTAGAGTCAGTGCAGAACAGTTAGTGCAAAAAGGATCCATGCAGGTAGTCTGGGAAGCCATTTGATGAGCTATTTAGCATTCTTGTTCAGAAGTCTTATGGCTTGGGGATAGAAGCTGTTCAGGGTCCTTTCAAATTTTTAGACAGTTATCTTTTGATAAATCAGTGTTTTATGGCAGTTATTTTTCCAATTTGTTCTCAGAGCGGATGGTGAGTCTTTAGGTTCCATGGAACGAGGATTGGTGCATCACGTGTAATGCAGTGAGGACATTTAGTCCACTATGGGGGTGGGCTAGCATGAACATAAGAACTCAATTTAACGTAGGGACTAACTGCTAACAGGAATACACCTACTCTTATTGGGAGTTTACAGATTAGTTTGAGTTTCCTTTGAATTGTTTTTGACAAGGCATTTCTAAACAGTTTTTCTCACCATTTATGAATTATTACGCCTACAGTTGTAAATTCTAGTAGGCTTTTTTTATGTGATTTATTAATGACTAATAAGATAATTTATAAGGTGTTATAAATAGTGAACTACTAAACATAAGTAGACTAATAGGCTACCTGATGTAAAGCGAACACTATTTACACTATATACATACTGACCAGTGAATGACCATTTCTCCCAAAAAGATGGACAGCTTTTATTCATTATCATACAATTCAGGATTGTTTTGTGCAGAGTCAGCGCAGGCACCCGCCTCCTCTTGCAACATGACTTGGACATTCGCTATTGTCGCATCAATCTCCATCTGGAAGTGATTGAAACCGCACACATGGAGGGGATAAATGGAAGGCAGTAGATTCCCATTCCCATCCGTGTTTGCATATGTCAGCTCTTTTTAATCCAAACCTGGTTGAAATGGGTGGAAGGGCACCAGTGGGCTACCACAGTTTCACACATTTTCTTCACATTTTGCCTTACGTCTAAAAGAAAATGGTTTATGCCATGTTCATATGCTCCCAGAGCCCGTGGGGTGTGTGGTACGCCAGCGCATGGCACCAACTTTGCCATTTCTGATCTTCAAAGACTGGTAATAATTAGAGGATATTCAAGACTCAAAGTGTATTTTACAGTAAACTCACCTTGTGATGTGAAACGTTATGGCCTCTCTGCTTCAGCACTGTGGGCACAGGGGTCAATGCATCTAATGTCTTGGCACTGAGTGACAAATTCAATGGTGCCTAACTGGATAGAATTGATGTGGTTCATGCTCTCTCTCCTTTCAACGGGCACAACTTCTCCTCGGGACTGGAACGACATCATTTTGTAAGTGTGACCGGATGGATCTGATCTGATGCTTTTTCGAACCTGGGGAAGCTTTTTGAAATTTTGCTTCCCATTGCTTTCGAATGGATTAAGAACAAAGCTTTGATTTTGGTTTCTATACTCCAGATTGTTGTGCTACTGCTGGCCCAAAGCAGCAGAGAGTTGTTGTTCTGCAAATGACCTCTGGAGGGCTCTAGTCACCCACAGTTGCAATGTGAGAAAGTAGGCTATGGAGGATCATCTATGAATACAAAATGTAGAGGCTACATCTCAATAGTCTCAACTGGCGTCCTCTCCTTGTCAACTCTATTTCATTTGCACTAATCTGAAAACAAAGAATATCATTCACCACTACCACATCAGTGCAGACGACTGAAAGGAGACAAGGGGACACTTCCTGAATTGATTCAACCGAAATTGAAGTGAAATGGAATTGACCCCCAACCCTGCTACCCAGGTACAGTACATGCATATCTATGTACAGCCTGCACCATATTGTAAATGTGATGATGCATTTATGCTGCAGTCTGACTTCTCTCCAGCTGGGTTGCTTACATGTACCAAGTCATGTGGCGCCTTTATTTGCCAACCTCTCTGCTCTGTCCCTGATGTATGAACAGGTTGTCTTAATCTACATGTTTTTAATGTGTTGTGAATAGGAAGGAGATACTATATCAACAGCTGTACAGTGACGATAACAACAGAATTGAGGACAATCTACATTAGCGCTGTAATCCAGAAATGTAGTGCTCACAATACTATAGTGGAAAAATACAGGTTTAGCTACACAGATTTCCATCTGCCACTACTTTTGGCAAGAAGTTTAATGCAGTCAATGGAAGTACATAGAGAGTGAAGTTGGCATATCCTTCAAACAAATACACAGTCGTTAACGGCAACCATTTTACATTTTGGAAGACATCCAACAGTTCCAACAGACTATTCATTTCTTCAACACTTTTATTGAGTCTCTACTTCAATACAACACTGCGCAACAGATATTCAACATGTGTCGCTGGATCCATCCTAGCATATGAGACCTGTTTACTTTCAAACGGCTCAGCCCAACATTCACATTGACTTACCAACTTCACAAGATCCCTTACAACATGGACGGCAGACGAGGAGGGCAAAGTGCATCCACCACCCCGCGTCCCCGCCTGATGACATGGAGAAGGCGCTGCTCCATTTCCCAGGGCTACGGTGTGACACATAAATGGTGGGCGGCGTTTGGGGCGTCCCTAATTCACAGGGACTGCCGGACCCCATATGAAGGTCAGAGACACGTTAGCTCAATTTAAGGATGCAGCAGAGCTCTCTGAAGAACACATTCAGGTCGTTAGACCTGTAGTACGGTTAGTTTTGCTCAGCCACAGGGCAAGACGAGTGGAGTTGTCTGGGACTTGATGGGTTGTCTATGAAGATCAACTGGACTATGTTCATTCTGATACACTGACTCCAGAACGGCGGAATGGAATACTTGCTGAATGGTCATCTGTAGGGAGATTCGCGCTGGAATTCAATCAAATAGCTTTCTGGAAAGAGTAATCACTTCAGTATTAAACACAATATATTATTTGATTATTTAGACCATTTTGGGGGGTGAAATGAAAGAGTATAATTCCATTAAATGAAAAATCAACTACATTCAGCACAACTTTATTGTTAGTGAAAATACAGGATATGGCAGCACAGGGGCCATGTTCTACTTTCCGCAGGGCAGGTTTGATTGAATGTGTTCCTTGCTCCAAATAAACATGTTCCCTACTGTCATGAATGAAGATCAAGTGAAACTTACATCTACAGTAGGAATCAAAGGCGTCAGCTTCCTCAGCTTTCTTGCTTTTTCATCAGCCAAAACACCAACAATTACTGTCTGACATCCATCTACATTTCACATTTACATTAGTGGAACGATAGAAAGAGTGATAGAGATGGGCAGAGACACACACACACGGACGCACAGACACACACATACACGGATGTGCGCACACACACACGCATACTTGGACATATATACACACACACACACACACACACACACACACACACACACACACACAGACACGTCACTCACACACCCCAGGCACACACAGTTAGAGAGAGGGAAGCAGCACTCAACTGGCTGTCCCAGTGAGTGCACAGGAGGCAATAGACAAGGAAAGCTGCAGGCATGGACATACAAGAACCAGATTGTGTATGCCCATGGATTTGGATGAACACCAAGCTTGTGTAACCCTCAGATGGCACACATTCTATTCCAGATATTATTATTTGTATCATCTGATGTGTGTATATACTGATATGTAGGTTAGGTGGGATGTTTTAAATGTACGTATTTCAGTCCTTGACTAATAATGTTCTGTATTGTTTCATGTGGACCCCAGGAAGAGTAGCTGATGCTTTTACAGCGGTTAATGGGGATCCTAATAAATACCAAATGTACTAAATATCTGAAAGGAACTCATAGCTATAGCGTATACGCCAGAGGAGGCTGGTGGGATGAGCTATAGGAGGATGGGCTCATTGTAATGTTTGGAATGCACTCAATGGAACGGAGTGAAACACGTTAAACGTATGGAAACCGCATGTTTGACTCTGTTCCATTTATTCCATTGCAGCCATTACAATGAGACAGTCCTCCTCTAGCTCCTCCCACCAGCATCCACTAGTATAAGCATGATAACATGGCCCTTGCCGTCTGGTTGGCTAGGTGGAACCTTCACTGTCCAATCCTTTCAGATCTATTTAGGTGTGTAGGCGGTAGGGGGGTGGGGGTTGATTTAGAATTGCACAAAAGATTACACCCGCTTGCTTCACATCCCTACTCTAAGTTTACACTTTGCTATAATGGATACATTCACACAGAAAGCCTCTGATTTGAGAACATCCCTGTCATTCAATTACAACAGCCAATGAACGGTGGATGGAAGATATGTCTACCATATTACCATACACCCATACACATTACACAGGCCTGGTTTAGAGGTCTACTTACTGAGTGGACAAAACATTAAGAACACCTTCCTAATAATGAGTTGAACAGCCTCAATTCATATGGGTATGGACTCTACAAGGTGTTGAAAGCATTCCATATGGATGCTGGCCCATGTTGACTACAATAATTCCCATAGCTGTCAAGTTGGCTGGATGTATTTTGGGTGGTGGACCAATCTTGATACACATGAGAAACTGTTGAGCGTGAAAAACCCAGCAGCGTTGCAGTTCTTGACACAAACCGGTGCGCCTGGCACCTACTACCACAACCCGTTCTAAAGCACTTAAATATGTTCTCTTGTCCAGTCACCCTCTCAATGGAACACATACACAATACATGTCTCAATTGTCTCATGGCTTAAAAATCCTTCTTTAACCCGTCTCCTCCCATTCATCTACACTGATTGAAGTGGATTTAACAAGTGACATCGATAAGGGATTATAGCTTGCACCTGGATTCACCTGGTCAGTCTATGCCATGTAAAGAGCAGGTGTCCACTCAGTGTATAGCTGTGTATATTGTTTTTGTGTATATTTAATGTAATGTGTCCATCATGCTTTGCATAATGAATTGCCCCCAGGGGATAATAAAGACTCTACTTTACAATGCTCCACATTCAAACCTCTCTGTGTGGAATGTAATAAATAAGATCCACTTAATGACATCCTGTAAGAGCAGGAAGTAAAGAGGTGTCACATTACTTACTGTCCAATCAGGCTGCGAGAAGAGTAGGGACGGAATTCAATCACTGCAGATATGCATTGCACTCCCGGTCTTCTTTACTGCAGCTCGGCTTCACATACAATAACATTCTACATTAAAGTAACACATCTCTTGAGATATTAAACACTTCTCCGGGTGTTATCTGTTAATCTTGAAGCTAGGGGGCACTAATTTTATGTTTGGAAAAATAACGCTCCCAAAGAAATTGCCAATTTCTCAGGACCAGATGCTAGAATAGGCATATAACTGACAGATTAGGATAGAAAACACTCTAAAGTTTCCAAAACTGTCAAAATATTGCCTGTGAGTATAACAGAACTGATATTGCAGGCGAAGCCCTGAGGAAAATCCAATCAGGAAGTGCCTCTTATTTTGAAACCCTTCTGTGCCTTTGCATGCCTATCTAACATTTAAAGGGATATCAACCAGATTCCCTTTTCTCTGGCTTCCCTAAGGTGTCAACAGTCTTTAGACATAGTTTCAGGCTTTTATTTTGAAAAATTAGTGTGAAAGATCACATTGCGTAAGTGGATAGGTGGAGGCTCTCAGAATGAGTTTTGCGCTATAGAGTAAAGCCGCCATTGTTCCTCCCGCTGTTATTGAAAAAGCTACACACTCGGTTGATTTATTATCGAATATATATTTGAAAAACTACCTGAGGAATGATTATAAAAAATGTTTGACATGTTTCTGTGGACATTATGAAGACTACTTGGAATTTCCGTCTGCGTTGTCGTGACCACTCCTGTGGAATTCTGAACATAACGCGACACACAAACGTTGGTATTTTGGGTATAAAAATAATCTTAATGGAACAAAAGGAACATTTGTTGTGTAACTGGGAGTCTCGTGAGTGAAAACATCCGAAGATCATCAAAGGTAAACGGTTAATTTGATAGCTTTTCTGATTTTCGTAACCACGTTTCCTGATGCTAAGTGTACATAATGCTATGCTAGGCTATCGATACATTTACACAAACGCTTGGATTGCTTTCGCTGTAAAGCATAATTTCAAAATCTGAGACGACAGGTGGATTAACAAAAGTCTAAACTGTGTTTTGCAATATTTCACTTGTGATTTCACGAATATGAATATTTTTTAGTAATATTATTTGACTGTTGCGCTATGCTATTCAGCGGTTGCTGACGAAAATTATCCCGTGACAGGGATGGGTAGCGTCAAGAAGTTTTAATCTGGGCAGCGCAACTGCAATAAAGATGGATTTGAACTCAAACTCTACAATATGATTACTCTCTGGTTGTTTATGCTGTATTGGAGTTGTTAACCGTGTTACAGCTGAAACTAGCCTGTGTACCAGTCTCTGTGTGTCATCATAACACTCCTTGGGAGAATCTCAATTGCATACTTCTTGCGTCCTCTCTCCTAGCCTCTTTCTCAAAACCTATTGGAGGAGAAGTTCAGAGGGGCGGCACCTCTGGCTTTCACATCCAAAGTGTTTTGAGAAGGAGCAGAGGGGAGAGGACGCGAAGAGTATGCAATTGAGATACTCCCCTTGTCATACCAAACAAGGAGTTGACATGACAGCACAAACAGATGTGGGATCAGGCTAATACACCTCCCAAGCTGTTTCCTATCATCTTCCTTTACACTCAGTTTTTATTCAATATTGACACAATGCCACACCAGTCAGTTAGATATTTATAATTAAACGTTAACACAATACCACACCCGTACATTAGATATGTAGTATTAAACATTAACACAATACCACACCTGTCCATTAGATATGTATTATTAAATATTAACACAATACCACACCCATCCATTAGATATGTATTATTAAATATTAACACAATACCACACCTGTCCATTAGATATGTATTATTAAATATTAACACAATACCACACCTGTCCATTAGATATGTATTATTAAATATTAACACAATACCACACCCGTACATTAGATATGTATGATTAAATATTGAAACAATACCACACCCATCCATTAGATATGTAGTATTAAACGTTGACATAACGTTATCCTCAACCACAGTAGATTACTTTTTGAAGCACTATGAGTGATGACTGATTTCTAGATGTATTTGCTGACCGATCAGGGGACAAGAGGAAGTGACTCATTGTCCAATGAGGGGGCAAGAGGAAGTTACTCACTGTCAAATAATGGGGAAGGTAGTAGTATCCTGATGAGATGCGGGGGTCCTCTGCAGATACTTTTTGGGGTAAGGGCTTCCTGGCTACTGCCTTATGAACAGCAAGCCCAGACCGCAAAAAGACCCGTAAAGGACAAAACGTACAGCCCATACAGCCACTGTTCACTGATCTCAGGCCTGTCCTTACCTGTAAGCAGAAATGAGAAACATAAGAAACATGACCCAGGGTGACTTTTTAGACTACCAAATAAAGTGATGCAAATCTGGTAATATTCCACACCCCAAAATAACACAATCATCTGGCTGTAATCTGAAGCAGGACATATTAAAGGTGACTTTTTGACATCAACACTGGTGGGCTGCACAATGCACACCTAACCATTGGTTGATGACAAATCGTAAGGTAGTGGAACAGTGCTGGAAATGAATTGGCTTTCAGGTGTTCCTTTTTACCGGTTAATTTAATTTGTAATTAGAATTTGAAAATGTTTCTGTATGGTTCTAAATTGGTTGTTAATGTTTAACAGTATTCCAACGTCCTTATTTAATCAAACATGACCTCAAAGGAATATGTTCTCATTAGGTTTTATTTCAACATTAAAGGGATTGTTGCCCTGGCCATCTAGAAATGTTGCAATAATGTCTTTCCTGCATTTCCCCTTGAAATAAACCTCACAAAACACATAAAAAAAATGGGACAAATGTAAATACATTTTGGGGGCTATATAACTGTTTGATGTAATGTCATCTCTGCCAATGATTTGATTGACCCCTTGCCATTTCAGTGTGCCTGTGTGTGTGTGTGTGTGTGTGTGTGTGTGTGTGTGTGTGCGTGTGTATGTGTGTGTGTGTGTGCAAATGTGTGGCGCACGGGTATGTGTGTGTTTGTTTGTTCACCCCAAAGGCATGACCCATTTCTCCCTCTAAATGTATTTCTACAGCTACCTTGTATTGTGCCACAATAATGTGTCAGGCCAACAGATCACTACTAAACAAACAGGAGAACCAGCAATCTGCCTCACAGCAGTCCATACAGACACATCTTTCAACTTGGTTTATCTACAAGTTGTGACAAAAGTGTTTTCTCTTGAGTTTTCAGATTATGTCCATGTGGCTAGAATCCATGACTCTTTCCACTTTGCTAAAAAAAACAACATATTTGATTATCAGGCATTGACATTTAGATATAATTAGATTAAATCATTCAGTTCATGTGCAATAAATATATTGATCAAGACGTTTTAAAAGGCGGGCCTCAAAGTTGTTTCAGGGATGCACATTAGCGCACATCTGGATAATGTGTCCTTGTTTGTGTGACGTCAAGGCAAAGGCATTCGGGGAACGCAAGAGCAGGCCATCTGTAGACAAAGGCATCTGCCAGGTTTACCTCACCACATGCGTCATATGTGGAAAAAGTGTCACATCCCATACCGCTTCGCTTCTAAATATGTCCTGGTTGTGTCCCATTTTACTACGTTCCACTGACTTTTTCTGTTGTGCCACGGGTGAAGTGCAATTTTTCATTCATTTTCGAGTTAAATAAACGATATTTGATATCTCTAAACAATCCCTTTACTTAATTATATGATAGGGGCTTCATGACGTTACACCCAAGCTCTCTAAATCAGTGCCACAAGCCCCCGAAGTAACTTAGTTGGTTGTACTTGTATTTAAATCATTTTTTTTGCTGTTGAACGATGAGCACATATTATTGCTTATTACTAGCCAACTAAGGAGAACGCTGTCCATGGTGCTGAAACGTAATGGCCTTGGCTTCGAGGCGCTGCCGGCGCTATGGGAGTTGTCCATGGTGCTGAAACAGTCTAGCCCTAAACCCGCCGCGGTGAACGCCCTCGCCCTGCTGAAGCCCAGTTTGTGAATGAGGAGAAACATGGAGTGCAACAATAATAATAATAACAACAACAATAATTTAACATTAATAGGACCCTAATAATGTATTTTGTATTTCATATTAAGATGGCTTTAGTGCAATCAACAAGTATGTGTGTGTGTTGCATTAACATTGTATAAATGACAATGGAATCTGTAGATGCGTATTATTGGCTATAGGCTATAGCACTTGTTGCTTATGCTTTTGTGCTCCTCGGATCGGTAATGCTATATGATTGGGTTTAGGTAAGAGTATGTATACTGCTGTGTGTGTGTGTGTGTGTGTGTGTGAGAGAGAGAGAGAGAGAGAGAGAACAGTCTAATCTTCTCTACTCCACGCGCACGACTGCCCCCCCCCCCCCCCCCCCCCGCCGTAAAGTATATCTCAGCACCACATACCAGACACTCGATTAAACAGATTAAAAGGATTTACATAGTCATTAATAGTTTAATAGTTCAGAAATAGACAAAAAACGATATAAAATGGCAAATACTATCGATTATTGATCGTTTTTTGTGTAGCCTATGGGACGAGAATGTACATTTTCATGAACAAGATTATGATTGATCTACAGAAGGATGAACACAACCATATGTTTTGTTATTGAAATCAATAGTATGCTGAAAACAAAGTAGGCATTGAGGCTTTGCAAATGCATCGAAATCTAGACGGAGCACGTCCTGGCGTTATAACCACTTGTGCACGTTTATAAGCGGTGGTCACTTCAACTCAAATTAAGAGGAGTTTGAGATCAGATATTTTTATTTTACCTATATTTATTTTACCTTTATCTGCTCAGTTCATTATCGTGGGAGAAGCAAAAACAATCCACTCACGCTTCACCATCAAACTCGGAAAAAAAATAGATCTTAATGGTCCTATCGCACAAAAACAGAACCGCACGACACGAAACGCGCATTTCTATTTCTGAATGCACTAATCTGTGAAAAAATGAAATAGGCTCACCCAATAGCCACTGATCCGAAGTGTGCATCATTTCCCAGCTCTCTCCTCCTGTTTTTGCATAATCCCCGGGAATTTGGACGAACACATCCCAGTGACATGCAATATTTAGCTTTTCTTGAGATGTCCGTCGGTGACACTCCCAATTCACTCTATTGTTTACATTTCTATGGATTTTCAACTAATCCATTTGGTCCTTTCCGCGTTTCTGGAAAATACTGCAAAATCTAATGGAAGCACTCAATTCCTCCAGTCTACTGGTGACCTGCATTGACGTCATTGCGTCATTAGGTTTCCCCTGGAAACACAGGAGATCCAAAAATAGTAACACATTAATTCAACTCGGGCTGGGGTTGGTGCGAGCGACTATTTGTATCAATCCATAATCTTCAGTTTTTTCCCTTCCTCTCTCTCCTTTTCATACAATGCCTCCGAAGGACGTGTTACTCACGACATGCCACACTATTTTAAGACTAGTAGGCCTACCAGGTTATAGGAGAGAAAGAGACAGAGAGGGCGGGTTTCTTCCTTTTATTTCATCCCTTCCTGCAATATAAAAAACCGTTATAAGAGGAGAAACAGCGCCACGGGGATAAAAATAGAAAGTGCCGAGCAGTCACCTGTCAGCCACAGGAGCTCGTGCTATTGGGTTAGTGCGCCACGCGAGGTAAAATTCCGGGCATACCGTTCCCGCACACCGCTGCCTGAGCATTCAATCTCGTACGGGAATGTGGTTGCAGTAATATGTTCGTAATATTGGAACCCGTTTGAGAACCATGTCTGGTGAACACCTAACTGGGCAAAATGTGAAGTGGAAGTGCTCATTCAAAATAAAACTATGGCGATGCCCAATATCTCATCACCTACATAGTCAAACCACCAAACACGTCCCATAGAAATAGGCATGGCTCATCTGTCAAGCTACACTCATTGTTTCCTCAAGTTCAAGTTTAGAATCCCCTGGCTTACAAAACCGCTGCTCTACTTCTACCCTACCGACTCAAGCATTAGTTCATTCATTCATCCTCCATTCATCGATCTATTCATTCATCCACTCTTTTAATCTATTCACCCATCCAGCCACCCATCCAGTGGTGATGCATAGCCTCCCTAGCGATCTATCTGCGGCATCTTTAGACTTCCGGGCTGCCTATGAACCAACCAGTCCGCACTGATGTGGCAAGATATCAGATGACATGCGCCATGTGCACTCTGGACCGCATACTCACACTGCCTAGTGACTCCAAAAGCAGGCGCTCGCTCACATAAGCGGCATGGGCTCCCTAATAGCCTCGAAACCTGGTCTCAGAGGATTTCATATTATTCTGTACTTAAATCCGAGACATTCCATTCCACAAATCACAATTTGTGTTATATGTTATCAATTTGTAAACCGTACAATATGTTACGAATTTACAAAAAAGTATTATAAGTTATGAATTTGCAAAAGCTACAATATGTTACGAATTCTCATTCGTAACATATGGCTAGGTGGCTAACATATGGGTTAGGCTAGGCTATGTGTTAGGGTTAGGGGTTAGATTTAAGGTTAGGGTTAAGTTTAGGAGTTATGTAAAAGGGTTAAGGGTTAAGTGAAGGATTATCTGAAAGGGTTAAGGTTAGGTTTAGGTGACGGGGTAAGGTGAAGGTTAGGTGAAGGGTTATCTGAAATGGTTAAGGTTAGGTTTAGGTGACGGGGTAAGGTGAAGGTTAGGTGAAGGGTTATCTGAAAGGGTTAAGGTTAGATTTAGGTGACTGGGTAAGGTGAAGGTTAGGTGAAGGGTTATCTGAAAGGGTTAAGGTTAGGTTTAGGTGACGGGGTCAGGTGAAGGTTAGGTGAAGGGTTATCTGAAAGGGTTGTTAGGTTTAGGTGACGGGGTAAGGTGAAGGTTAGGTGAAGGGTTATCTGAAAGGGTTAAGGTTAGGTTTAGGTGACGGGGTAAGGTAAAGGTAAAGGTTAGGTGAAGGGTTATCTGAAAGGGTTAAGGTTAGGTTTAGGTGACGGGGTAAGGTGAAGGTTAGGTTAAGGGTTATCTGAAAGAGTTAAGGTTAGGTTTAGGTGACAGGGTAAGGTGAAGGTTAGGTGAAGGGTTATCTGAAAGGGTTAAGGTTAGGTTTAGGTGACGGGGTAAGGTGAAGGTTAGGTGAAGGGTTCGCTAACATGCTAAGGAGTTGCAAAGTATCTAAAAAGTAGTAAGTCATTGAAAAGTTGCTAATTAGCTCAAATGCTATAGTTGTCCGTGATGAGATTCAAACTCACAACCTTTGGTTTCTTAAACATTTGTGTTATACACCCACCCACCCTGACCAGCTTAAGTAACCATCTGCCTTATGTACCCATACCAAAATTAACATATCATACTAAATGGAGTGTCTTGATTTTACGTACGGAAAAATTCAAAAATATCTGAGACCAGGCTGAGGCTCCACAATATGACCACCCCATCCCACACTATATAATAATTACACAACAAGGATGAAATAGTGGAATAGTATAATTTAAACATACTATTGATTTCTTTTTGACTATATACTTAATGCTTTATGTTCAAACAGGGTACGAGTTTGAAGTGGGCACAAATCGGTATAAAGTATTTCCATCGCGCCAGATGTGGGTTATGATTTACAAATGGACAGAGTCAGTGGTGCACATGCACGGGGTCTGAGTTCACAGATACTGCAGCCGTTTAAAAAAATAGAGGAGACATTCGATAGAACGGGGCGGAGGAGCAGAGAGAGATAGAAACAGACAGACAAACAGACTGTAAGGGGTGCTAACTGGAGGCAGAGAAGTCAGACCTAGGAAAGCAATAACTGTGTTTCCAACGGCGCAGTTTATTAACAAAACCCACCAGAAAACAGAACAATAAAATAAATGGGTACATAACCCGACGCACACCAGGACAGACTTGCACACCAGGACAGACTTGCACACCAGGACAGACTTGCACACCAGGACAGACTTGCACAAGCACTACAACAAACAATCACCCACAAGGACATGAGGGGAAACAGAGGGTTAAATACACAACATGTAATTGATGGGATTGGAACCAGGTGTGAAGGAAGACAAGACAAAACCAAAGGAAAATGAAAAGAGGATCAGCGATGGCTAGAAATTCGGTGACTTCTACCGCCGAACGCCACCCGAACAAGGACAGGGACCAACTTCGGCGGAAGTCGTGACAGTACCCCCCCTTGACGCGCGGCTCCAGCAGCACGTCGACACCGGCCTCGGGGACGACCCGGAGGGCGAGGCGCAGGGCGATCCGGACGAAGACGGTGGAACTCCTGCAGCATAGATGGGTGCAACACATCCTAGACCGGAACCCAGCACCTCTCCTCCGGACCGTACCCCTCCCACTCCACAAGATACTGAAGGCCTCTCGCCTGGCGCCTCAAATCCAGTATGGAATGAACGGAGTACGCCGGGGCCCCCCCGATGTCCAGAGCACCTCAGACTCTTGGAGCGGGTCATCCACCACCGGCCTGAGGAGAGACACATGGAACGAGGGGTTAATACGGTAATTGGGTGGAAGCTGTAACCTATAACATACCTTGTTCACTCTCCTCAGGACTTTAAATGGCCACACAAACCGCGGACCCAGCTTCCGGCAGGGCAGGCGGAAGGGCAGGTTTCGGGTCGAGAGCCAGACCCAGTCCCCCGGTGCGAACACTGGGATCTCACTGCAGTGGCGATCTGCATTCCTCTTTTGGTGCGTCACGGCCTGCTGAAGGTGGACACGGACGGCTTCCCATGTCTCCTCTGCACACATGAACCAGGCGTCCACCGCAGGAACCTCGGTCTGACCCTGATGCCAAGGCGCCAGAACCGGTTGATACCCCAGTACGCACTGGAAGGGAGAGAGGTTAGTCCTCGCAATAGGACCACAGGAACCTGCCCACATCCTGGTTCACTCTCGCCACCTGCCCATTACTCTCGGGGTGAAACCCTGAGGTAAGGCTGATCGAGACCCCCAGACGTTCCATGAATACCTTCCAGACCCTAGACGTGAACTGGGGACCCCGATCAGACACTATATCCTCAAGCACCCCATAGTGCCCGGAAGACGTGTGTAAACAAGGCCTCCGCAGTCTGTAGGGCTGTAGGGAGACAGGGTAGAGGAAGGAGACGAAAGGACTTAGAGAAATGATCCACAATGACCAGGATCGCGGTGTTACCCTCTGAGAGTTTGAAGATCAGTCAGAAAGTCCACCGACAGGTGAGACCAAGGCCGCTGTGGAATGGGTAAGGGGTGTAGCTTACCTCTGGGCAGGTGCCTAGGAGCCTTACACTGGGCGCACACCAAGCAGGAGGAAACATAAACCCTCATGTCCTTAGGCAAAGTAGGCCACCAGTACCTCCCGCTCAAACAGCGCACTGTCCAACCACTCCCAGGATGACCAGAGGAGGGTGATGTGTGGGCCCAAAAGATCAACTGGTCACGAACAGCAGACAGGACGTACAGACGCCAAGCGGGACACTGGACGGGAGTGGGCTCTGCACGTAACACCTGCTCAATGTCCGTGTCCAGCTCCCACACTACCGGTGCCACCAGGCAGGAGGCGGGGAGTATGGGAGTGGGATGCATGGGCCGCTACTCTGTGTCATACAGCCGGGACAATGCGTCCGCCTTCGTGTTCTAGGAGCCTGGTCTGTAAGAAAGGGTGAAAACAAAATGGGTGAAAAACATGGCCCACCTCGCCTGGCGAGGGTTCAGTCTCCTCGCTGCCCGGATGTACTCCAGATTGCGGTGGTCAGTCCAGATGAGAAAAGGGTGTCTAGCCCCCTCAAGCCAATGTCTCCACGCCTTCAAGGACTTGACGACAGCCAACAGCTCCCAGTCCCCCATGTCATAGTTTCACTCCGCCAGGCTGAGCTTCTTCGAGAAGAAGGCACAGGGGCGGAGCTTCGGTGGCGTATCCGAGCACTGAGAGAGCACAGCTCCTATCCCAGCCTCGGACGCGTCCACCTCCACTATGAACGCCAAAGAGGGATCCAGATGAACCAGCACGGGGGCCGAGGTAAACAGAGCCCTCAGGTGATTTAAAGCCCTTTCCACCTCAGCTGACCACTGAGCGTACCGCTGACCACCCCAGCGTACCGGGCCCCCCTTCAGCAGTGAGGTAATGGGAGCCACTACCTGACCAAAACCCCGGATTAACCTCAGGTAGTAGTTGGCAAACCCAAGAAACCGCTGCACCTCCTTTACCGTGGTGGGAGTCGGCAAATTACGCACGGCTGCAATGCGGTCACTCTCCATCTCCACCCCTGAGGTGGAAATGAGATACCCTAGGAAGGAGACGGACTGTTGGAAGAACAGGCATTTCTCAGCCTTGATGTACAGGTCATGCTCCAACAGGCGACCGAGCACTCTGCGCACCAGGGACACATGCTCGGCGCGTGTAGCGGATTATATCAAAATGTCATCACATGACACTGCCCGTGCAGGTCCCTGAAAATGTGGTCTACGAAGGCTTGGAAGACTGATGGCGCGTTCATCAACCCGTACGGCATGACGAGGTACTCATAATGCCCAGAGGTGGTACTGAAAGCCGTCTTCCACTCATCTCCCTCTCGGATACGCACCAGGCTGTAAGCTCTCCTGAGATCTAGTTTGGTGAAGAAGCACGCCCCGTACATTGACTCAATCGTTGTGGCTATGAGCGGTAGTGGGTATCTATACCTCACAGTGATCTGATTCAGACCCCAATAGTCAATACACGGGCGCAGACCTCCCTCCTTCTTCACAAAAAAGAAACTTGAGGAGGCAGGTGAAGTGGAGGACTGAATGTACCCCTGATTCAGAGATTCTGAGACATATGTTTCCATAGCCTCCACCTCCGCCTGTGAGAGGGGATACATGTGACTCCTGGAAAGTGCTGCGTCTACCAGGAGATCCATCGCACAATCGCCCCGTCGATGAGGTGGTAATTGAGTCGCCTTCTTTTTGGAAAAGGCGAGAGCCAAATCGGCATATTCAGGGGGAATGTGCACGGTGGAGACCTGGTCTGGACTCTCCACCGTAGTAGCACCAACGGAAACCCCTAAACACCTCCCTGAGCACTCTCGCGACCACCCCGTGAGAGCCTTATGTGGCCAGGAAACAGTAGGGTTATGACAAGCTAACCAGGGTAGACCTAGCACCCCGGGAAACGCAGGAGAGTCAATAAGGAAGAGACTAATTCTCTCCGTGTGACCCCCCTGTGTCACCATGCCCAAAGGAGCGGTGACCTCCCTAATCATCCCTGACCCTAATGGTCGAGTATCTAAGGCGTGAACGGGGAAGGGCACATCCACGGGAACGATGGGGATCCATAAACTATGGGCAAATGATCTGTCAATAAAATTCCCAGCCGCGCCTGTATCGACGAGCGCCTTATGCTGGGAATGCAGGGGAAACTCGGGGAAAGTGACATACACAAACATATGTGCAACATAGGGCTCTGGGTAAAAATGATTCCGGCTCACCTGGGGTGACGCCAGAGTTCCCTGCCTGCTGACTCGAACCCTAGAGGAACCAACCCTGCACCGACCAGCAGTGTGAACTCTGCGGCCACGGATGGTGCACGAGCTGGAACCCCCTCCGGTCTTCCTGCGCACCGCCCCTCCTAGCTCCATGGTTATCGGAGAAGGGGTGCGGGAGGATGAAACCACCAGACCCCAATCTGAACGTCCGCGGGTAGCCAGCAGGTTGTCCAGCCGGATGGACAGGTCCACCAGCTGGTCGAAGGTGAGGGTGGTGTCTCTGCAGGCCAACGTCCCGACGGACATCCTCGTGCAGACTGCAGCGGTAATGGTCGATCAGGGCCCTGATGTTTCATCCCGCGCCGGTAGCCAGGGTCCTAAAGGCACTCACCTGCCGCTCTACCCTCGGGTGGGTGGTCGAAGACTGCCCTGGAAACGTCAGGTGAACTCCTCAAACCAACTTCGGCGGAAGTCGTGACACAGACAGACAGTAAGGCAGGGTTTGACCCCATCAGTACGATCGAATCCAAAGCTAAAATGCAAAATTTGAACAGATAACCACAAATGAAAAATGCTAAATGCAAAGTTGATCTAATAGACATTATTTCACATTTTATTTTACTTGTGAAGTTAAACTAAAGGCAATATTCCATCCCTGGACTGACATCACATTCTATTCTTGTCTATTGTAGTGTAGTTTAATCCATTCTGTTCTAGTCTAGTCTAGTATTATGAGTGATTGTATTCTATTCTAGTCTATGAAACGCCAACTCACTGTTTACTGCTCCCAGTAAATGATCATGAACCAGCTACCATGAATCAATAACAATGTTTCAGCAGCATGGTCTTAGTCAGGAGAATATTAGTAATTGGGTTTTGACGGGGTACGACAGTTGAAATAAGCTCATGAGGCATTAATAAGTTATATTCTTCAAGAATCAAAGAGTACACATCGTTCATTTAGAAGTCTAAAAATGGATGTAGCAACTGCAGATTGCCCCTTTAAATAGGAAAACCACTTGAGTTTGTTTGTTGCAGGTGCGTAGGAGTAATTAGATCATATGTTGGGAAAAAAAATTGCATACTGCTCTTGCCAGTATCACTTTAGTTGACTAAACTTAGGTATCGGTCTCTCAACCTTTGGTCGGAGCTTTACTTTACCTTAGATGATCCATTGTTTCTGACGTTTCCATCCAAGTATTCCCACAGTCTCTGCAAACATACCAGTGTTCTTCAATACTCTTACAGGGGGAAAACAGGCAGTGCAGGCTTTTGTCCTAGCCCAGTATTAACACCCCTGATTTAATCAACTAGTCATCAATCCCTTGATTAGTTGAATCAGGTGTGTTAGTAATGCTGGTCTGGAACAAAAGCCTGCTATTGTTTGGAGCTGCACAACACCTGGAGAAGTGGTAGACAGCTCAGGGACTATGTTGATATGATATAGCGATCTCCTCAGATGAGAAGGTGGACTGATAAAAAGACTAAACGGCTATGTTATTACTTCAGCAGGGTGTCATTGTTCACCGTAGGCCACGGTGTTAACTGGGGAAAGTCCAAAAGGGGATTGTGGTAAAGATGGCCACATCACTTTGTTGATAGTTGGTTAGTTGTTGTGAGTTGAATTAAACAAGTGGGCCCTAGCATAGCTTTAAACTCTGTATTGTTGGAAAATGACCCGCAAATAAACATTTCACTGTTAGTCTACACCTGTTGTTTACTAAGCATGTGACGAATGAAGTTTGATTCGATTTTTGATTCAATTTTATTTGATTTAGATTTAAGTTGTACAGGCTTTTGTTTCAGCCTGGCACTAAGACACCTGATTAAACCAATCAACTAATCATCATCAATCCCTTGATTGTCTTAACCTTTTACTGCAGTGGGCTAAAACAGGGTCACACAGTGTTTCGTGGCAGTTTTAAACATATCTATCCTGAAACAAAAGTATACACCTCACACACATGGTTATGGGCTTAACAAAAGAAGACACCTGCACCATGTCAGATATAAAGTAGAAATATATTACATTTAGAGTTTGCATCCCAATATGAGACTTTATATACATCATAGAAGACTGAAATATAACAAAACCATTTGATATAGAAACACTGGATTTCTGCCATAAAAAAAGTTGTTTATTAATTATGAAATTATGAAAAATATTAATAGCATACCACTCATGAGGGTGTTTTGGTCCTTTGACTGGTCATTACTGTAGGTACTGCTGGGCTGGAACAAAAACATGCACATCCTGTAGGTCCACAGAACCTGTTTTGAAGAACACTCCATATCATCTAGATATGTTACAGAAGTAAGATTGCAAATCTGTATCATAGGATAGTTTAGAGTCCGATCTAGGTATTGCTGTTCCATGGGTGTTCTGAGTTAATTAGCAGACATGGAGAGAGAGGAAGCACAGGGGTTATTGCTTTTAATAGTTTACCTTTTGCTTCACTATTCAAACACCGGCGTAGACATAAGCCCCACAGCACATGCAGACACTGATGCAAGCAACCACACACTTGGCTATAGGCTACAGTACACAAACACTCACCCAATTACACACTGAAATATCAACCCGTAACAAACTACTTTAAGGCACTCATGTAGGCATATGGAATCATATCCGTCATGATTATTACACACAACCTCCATTAACACACACACACACACACACACACACACACACACACACTTTCTTATTTACTGAAGGGTGAAAAATGCCCCCCAGGTTTAGATGGCCCCATGTAACTAGTCAGAGATGAAATCACTAGTTGGCCAAATACAATATTTCCAACCTCACTCCATTACCCAGGTCAATATTGAATATTTTTTTGCTGTGTTTGTATTGATTCCAGAGGCATGTTTTACTAGGATGCTTAGCATGTGTGTAAATGGTGGATAGATCCACTGGCAGGGTGCAGGGATGATGAAAGGCACGCTCACACCTGTAGGACAGAGAGGAATGGATCAAGTGTGTGTGTGAGAGAGAGAGAGAGAGAGATAGAGAGGTGTAGGGTGAGAAGGAGAGATGGAGATAATTAGAATGTGGGGTTGAGAAGGTTGTAAGATATAACCTACAGTCAAAGAAGGTGAGAGAAAAGAGAGGGAGAACTTATCAGAGAAGTGAGACTGAAGTGAGACTGATAGCAAGTGTGCGTGTGCATGTGTGTGTGTGCTGCATACTCATGAATATGTGTTTGACTGAACAGATCAATGAAGAACCACTACACACTACCAAAGACCAGAATGACAGCAGGTTGGGTGCATGCTGCGCTTTGACTGTTGACGCCATCTACTGGGGTAAAAGACAAACTACACACAGACACCACACTCCAATCAGATCCTTTAGAGGACACTGGGTGCATCTCAACGCTCTAAAGTGGTTTCCTCTCCTTGTCTCCTTTCCTTGTCTCCTTTCCTCCACCCATATTTATTCAGAGAATTGAACACGTGAAATCACATAATCTAGCTGGTTTCCAGTATACACGGAGTGGACAAAAAATTAGGAACACTTGCTCTTTCCATGAAATAGACTGACCAGGTGAATCCCGGTGAAAACTATGATCCCTTATTGATTTGTTAAATCCACTTTAATCAGTGTAGATGAAGGGGAGGAGACAGGTTAAAGAATGATTTTTAAGCCTTGAGATAATCGAGACATGGATTGTGTATGTGTGTCATTCAGAGGGTGAATGGGTAAGACAAAATAATGAAGTGCCTCTGAACGGGGTATGGTAGTAGGAGCCAGGAGCACCGGTTTGTGTCAGAAACTGCAACGCTGCTGGTTTTTTGGGGGATGGGTTGTGTTTCGGAGGACGCATGGCTTTCAACCTTCGTCTCTCCCGAGGCCGTACGGGAGTTGTAGCGATGAGACAAGAGAGGAATTACTAACAATTGGATACCAGGAAATTGTGGAGAATTAAAAAAAAGAATGGTCCACCAACCAAAGGACATGGAGTCTACATGGGCCAGCATCCCCGTGGAATGCTTTCAACAAGTTGTAGAGACCATGCCCCGAAGAATTGAGGCTGTTCTGAGGGCACAAAGGTGTTCCTAACGTTTTGTACACTCAGTGTAGGTCAACCCTTACAGCAGAACACAGCCACTCTTATCTTCACCAGAGATGGTCCTAGTTGTTCACCACTGTAGTGACTATCACTATCACGACCATAGACAACACACAACCATAGATTAATGCAACAAGATCAGCATTTTGGTAATGTCCCTAAAGTGACCCAACAAGATAGTATTATGAGCATCCAAAGCGTAACAAATACTACATGTTGGTACAAAGCATCTTTCATCTTTCTACTTCTTAGTTTTAAAATGTAAAATGAGAAAATCCCCATGGGTGTGGTGTCTTTTCTTTTCTACCAGATCAAAGTGCTGATTGAGGCGACTGAGGTGGTGCAATAAGGAGAAATTCCCTGTTGTTGAGTTACTGCAGCGCTTGACTCAGTTCAGCCCAGTTCCGACGGTGACGGTGTTGTTACAAATAGCCACCAGGGGGCAGGAGTGGTCATTAAGAAACCAGAGGCCCTTTCCCCCTTCAACTAGTTTTTACTATGGTATCTGATTCTCTATACCTCTTGTGAGGCGAATACTTCCCACACAAATGTCACTGTGAATCTGATCGCCATTCTATAGACACACACACACACACACACACACACACACACACACACACACACACACACACATTTTAATTACTTTATTTGAATCCACCAATAAAATGTTTACAAAAAAAGGATCCAAACCTTTCAAAGGACCCTGAATGCATGGCACTCACGGGTACCAAAAGCACAGCCTTCTCCAAACAAACACACACACTTGAGGGGCCAGGATGACACTGTTTGTTTTTCCGAAGTCACAGGAAATGCACAACTCATTCTCCCAACACATATAAACTACTCTCTATATAAATCCCAGCTGTGGCATCACAAGTTCATGACTGACCTCCACTCACTCAACTGACCTCCACTCAGTTTATCTCACAACACCACCAGTTCAGAGTTCGCCCTGCATTACACGCCCAGAGCGGTCCAAAGTCACATGTTTACAGGCGTTCACACAAAAACTGGGAATTGAATTCTCCTTCATCTCATCTGGGGCGAGAGAGCAAGGCTTAATTCTCCGTAACTGTACACATATGGGGCTCAACCTTCAAAAGATTCTACAATGGGGGTTTTAGCAACTCAGCCGTAGCTTCAGAGGATGGAGAGTGAGAGAGCTAGAGAGAGAGAGAGTGATGGAGGGAGATGGGGAGTGAGAGAGTCAGAGAGAGTGGCAGGGAGACAGAGACAGAGAGACAGAGAGAAAGAAAAAGAGTCTAGGAGAGAAAGGGACAGAGAGGGAGAGGGAAATTATATAAAATAGGTCTTTCTTCCAACCTCCTGGAGCAGCCAGTGGATCAGACATGGAGCAGAGGTCCTTGAGGACCTTGAGAGGGGAATTGAATGCTTACCATGCAGAACGCTATCTTCAAGGCTCTTTGCCTTGGACTTTTCTCTTTTATCATTAATTAATTATTGCTAATTGCCAGGATTAGGAAAAGAGAGAGAGAGAGAGAACACGGTTCTCCAGTACCAGAGTCTCTCGACCGCAGTGTGTGTGTCTGTTTGTGGGATGGTGTGTATGTCTGTTTGTGTGTAAGTGTGTGTCTGTGTGTGGGTTGGTGTGCCTGTGTGTGGGTTGGTGTGTATGTGTCTTAGTATCGGTGTGTATGCACACCCTTGATACCCTGATAGGGAGTGGAATGAGAATTTAACCCTCTTGTCAGCAAGTATTTCCATTACACTCAGGAAGGTGGCCCAAGCTGTTCAACATTCCTATCTGTGGTCGTGTTGCGGTAGAAATGCTTTACGAATGCTTTATGTGTTCCTTTACGGTTCACTCGGCTACGGAGCTCGTTTCATGCAGTTGTCAGAGGCAGAGCTTGAACAACGAATTCCAAGGAAACTTTCCCATCATTATTTTATGTAAGCGTGTGAGTTACACAAGCTGTTGCCCTATGGGCCCTGGTCAAAGCAGTGCACTATATAGGGGATAGGGTTCAATAGGGCCCTGGTCAAAAGTAGTGCACTATATAGGGAATAGGGTGCTATTTGGGTCAGACACACACCGCAGTGCAGCGCCCTGAAGCAGTTTAGGGGTTATGTAAGTGCCTTGCTCAAGGGCACAATAGCAGATGATGTCATTAGACTGGTACATACTGCACTGCACTATATGAAGTTAGGATCATGGCCCATAGCGATAGAGCAAAGAATATTAACTGATTATCAAGTCCAGGGAACTATAAGCAAACAATGAAAAGTAGTCTGTATTAGATGCTTAAGTTATAACATGCTGTTTGCCTGTGTGTGTGTGTGTGTGTGTGTGTGTGTGTGTGTGTGTGTGTGTGTGTGTGTGTGTGTGTGTGTGTGTGTGTGTGTGTGTGCGTGCACAAACACAGTCTATTTACTGTCAGCTGGATGAGCAGTAAAGCACAGCCGTAGCATTAGCCCCCTACCTGAGCTCTAGACAGGACTGTGATTTGGGTTAGCTTAGCGTCATGCTCTCCTGTTAGGTATTTCTTTGGCTTTAGCCCCTGCGGCGTGCTGACATTTCAAGATTAGGGCCCCCGTCATAGCACAGAGGAGTCAACCATAATGCCCTTACATTCCATGACAGCACATTGTGGTATTGTGTGTGTGTGTGTGTGTGTGTGTGTGTGTGTCCAGAGGTGACATGCCCACGGGGGGCACAGAGGCACATGCCCCCTCAGATTTGTTAAAAAATTATAACAATTCATTTTTGTTGTTGTTTCTCTGTAATACAACTAGCCACCTACAGATGTAGAATCTTAATTTGAGCCAGTTTGCTACATCAGGAAAATAATCCTGCAGCAATAGGAAAAGTGAATTATTATGTGGATTATAATTAATGGACATTTTTGTAGGGGTTGATCAATTGTTTGTAAGGCCAAATCATGTCTCTAATTTCAAAGTGGAAATTACAAACTTCAGAAGCCTTTTAAAACCTCAAATACACTACTGCAACAAATGACGATCCTATTTTATAAAGTTCCCAATCTCCCAACCTCAAAACCAGCTACCAAGAAGACATTGTAGGCTATCAATCAAGTTAGAGTAGCTAGCTTGTCTAACTATCTTAGCTGGCATGCCTGCTGGCAAGGTTGGTAGACTTTAGAAAAGCAAGCAATAACTAAATGTATTAAATAAAACTCACATTCCTTTCATTCTTTTACCCAGATTTTAGCAGAGATGCATAAAAAAAAGCATATTTAGTTTGTTTAAAAAAAGACTCACCAGTCAGGAGGATACAGACAGCTCAAGAGGTATGTTTAGAGATGCTGAAAAAATTTACATATTTTAAACATAGAATTCAGCGTAACCATTATGGTTCTAGATTGCGAGAAAAAGCTGTTCCATGTTTTTAAAATGCAAAGTTCTTCAACTTCCAGATGGGGGACTAGCCCCCAAGCCAACCTCATATACTTTGTGCCCCCACAGATTTTCAGGGCACATGGCACCCTTGTGTGGGTGTATGAGACAGCATGCACGAGAGTGTGTGTTTGTGACATGCTCTGTGTATCAGTCTGTGTGTATATCACTCCCTATGAGACAGTATACACGGGAGTCTGTGTTTGTGACATGCTCTTTGTATCAGTCTGTGTGTATATCACTCCCTATGAGACAGTATACACGGGAGTCTGTGTTTGTGACATGCTCTGTGTATCAGTCTGTGTATATCACTCCCTATGAGACAGTATACACGGGAGTCTGTGGTTGTGACATGCTCTGTGTATCAGTCTGTGTGTATATCACTCCCTATGAGACAGTATACACGGGAGTCTGTGTTTGTGATATACTCTGTGTATCAGTCTGTGTGTATAGCACTCCCTGTGTGTTTCAATGACTGTAGCACTATGGCAGAGGATTACACACAATAACATTCTCTCCCTCTCTCTCTCTCTCTGTCTCTCTCTCTCTCTCAATTCAATTCAAGGGGCTTCATTGGCATGGGAAACATATGTTTAGATTACCAAAGCAAGTGAAATAGATAATAAACAAAAATGAAAATAACAATACAAATGTACAGTAAACATTATGTGCAAATAATTAAAGTACAAAAAGGGAAAATAAATAAACATAAGCATGGGTTGTATTTACAATGGTGTTTGTTCTTCACTGGTTGCCCTTTTCTTGTGGAAACAGGTGACAAATCTTGCTGCTGTGATGGTACACTGTGGTATTTCACCCAGTAGATATGGGAGTTTATAAAAATTGGGTTTGTTTGCGATTCTTTGTGGATCTGTGTAATCTGAGGGAAATACATGTTTCTAATATGGTCATACATTGGGCAGGAGGTTAGGAAGTACAGTTCAGTTTCCACCTCATTTTGTGGGCAGTGAGCACACTGAGCGCCAGGTCTGCCTACGGCGGCCTTTCTCAATAGCAAGGCTATGCTCACTGAGTCTGTACATAGTCAAAGCTGTCCTTAAGTTTGGGTCAGTCACAGTGGTCAGGTATTCTGACACTGTGTACTCTCTGTTTAGGGTCAAATAGCATTCTAGTTTGCTCAGTGATTTTGTAAATTCTTTCCAATGTGTCAGTCTATTTGTTTTCTCATGATTTGGTTGGGTCTAATTGTGTTGCAGTCCTGGTGCTCTGTGCGTCTGTTTGTGATTGTGAACAGAGCCCCAGGACCAGCTTGCCTAGGCGACTCTTCTCCAGGTTCAACTCTCTGTAGGTGATGGCTTTGTTATGGATGGTTTGGTAATCTCTTCCTTTTAGGTGGTTGTAGAATTTAACAGCTCTTTTCTGGATTCTGATCAATACTGGTATTGGCCTAATTCTGCTCTGCATGCATTATTTGGTGTTTTAGGTTGTACACAGAGAATACTTTTGCAAAATTCTGCATGCTGATGTTTGTCCCATTTTGTGAATTATTGGTTGGTGGACCCCAGACCTCATAACCATAATGGGCAATGGGTTCTATAACTGATTTAAGTATTTTTTTGCCAAATCCTAGTTGGTATGTCGGATTTTATGTTCCTTTTGATGACATAGAAAGCCCTTCTTTTTCTCTCTCTCTCTCTCTCTCTCTCTCTCTCTCTCTCTCTCTGATGTTCTCCTACCCTCCTAAGCGACTCCTAGCCTCTACCCCCATGATCACTCCTGTAGATCTGAAACCGTTGGATAGATGTTAGCAATACAGCAGAATTTCCAGTCAGTCAGAAGGCAAGGTGAAGAAGCATTACTTAAACCTATGAGAGACAGCAGTTGTACAGGAGTGTCCTACAAGGGCTGGTAGTTGATTTAGAATTCAGCATTACTCTGATCCATGGTGATGTCATATATGGTGTCATACAGGTGTAGGATCTTAATTTGATCATTCTTTTGTTGCTGAGAAATACAAACTTGTAGTGTATTATTCAAGCTTTCAAAAGTATTCTAACGTTTCCAATTTAAAATATCAGACTTGATTTTCACTAACAAAAAATGTCTCAACCCCTACAAAAAATGTCCATTAATTATAATCCACATAATAAAATTCACATTTCCTATTGCTGCAGGATTATTTTCCTGTTGTAGCAAACTGGCTCAAATGAAGATCCTACATCTGTATGGAACCAGCAGTAAGGCCTTGTGGGCCACATGCAAATCACAGACATTGTGCACGTACAGCGTTCATCACACTAGCACATGCAGCGTTCATGACACTTTAGAGCATGCAGCCTGTGCAGCAAATTAGGTTGAAACACAAAGAGCCCAGATGGCCTTTTGCAGGGCTATGCACACAGCTGTATAATTTAATGTGGTCGTGTGTGTGTTTGTGTGTCTGTGTGTGTGTGTGCGCTCCTCCATCCACACAGCTGTGTAATCTAATGTGGTCTAAAGGAGAGAGTGTGTGTGTATGTGTCTGTGTGCTCATCTATATAATGTACTATGTTAGACAAGTGGGTTCGTAAGAGGGGTATACTGTGTGTGCACATTGCTGGGAAATGCTTAGCTGTCAGAAGAGCAGGGAGACAGTCCCTTGTGACTAGGGACTGTATGTGTTTGTAGTCTTAGGCATTCAATTGCAATGTGTGTGTGTGTGTGTTTGTGTGTTTTTTTGTGTGTGTATGTGTAGTCAGTCAGGTATTAAAGTGTAATGTGTGTGTCAGGAGTTGAAGTGCAGTGTGTGTGTGTGTGTGTGTGTCAGGTAGTGTCATGTGTTTAGGCACGTGGCCCTGCCTGCCTCCTGTGCTTATTGTCAGGGTGCAGAGTGCCTGGGTAGAGTAGCCTGACATTGGTTGGCATGGGGAGGCATGCCCTCTCTACCCTGCAGGGGGTCTCTAAAAAGCACATATCCCACACAAATGTCACTGTGAATCTGATCGCCATTCTATAGACACACACACACACACTGCTAGATCCCCAGCCAGAAGCCTGACACATCTCAGGGAAAGGCAAATAGAAATGCCATGATCACAACTCTGATGTAACTGCATCACAGTTACACCGTAAAAAATCTAGCTGTTTCAACTAACTATTTTTAAGTAACTGGTTCCACAGCGTTATTTTTGTTCACTCAACTTTTCAGTCCAAGTTTTACCTGAACAACAAAAAAATTACTTGGCCCAAACTTAGCTCCAACTTGAGAAAAATTATGTGTTTGCTCAACTAGAATTATACTATACATATCTGATATGATAATTTAGACAGTCATTTTTATTCAAACATGTCCTCACCAACACTTTCTTGGTTCATGGTCGCCTGAGCTTCCTGCTAATCCAACATGTCTGTGTCAATTATCAATGAATCTGACTATTGGCTCATCATTGATTTTATTGACTTCTTTAAACAGGTTTAGTTTGTTGTCTAATGTTGCTGGGTTATATTACTATGTTTTAACGGTACTCCTTAATCACTATGATCAATACAATCATTTTCTTAAGTGTACTTTTAACAGAGTTGAGATTTACTTTGACATGCTAAGGGTAGAAATACAGGGGAAATCAGTTATTGTCTCAGACATGGTGCCGTAGCAGGAAGTTTGGAATGCTGGGAACCAAGCGGTTGTGAGTTCAATTCCCAGGTGAGGATGTGTTGAATAATAATGATTGTGTACATGGACAATGTAATCATGTACATCAAAAAAGGTGAGATGAAAGCACTGTGTGTAATAGGTCCACAGTCTTGTTTTAGGTAAGATGTCCAAGTAATCATTTCTGGTTGAATGAACATATGAGACAATTTGAGCAAAAACATCATTATAATGTAATTATAAATGTTTACCTACAATTTCTCATGTTGGAGCTAAGTTTGGGCCAACTAAAAATGATAAGTTCAGGTAACACTTTGACCAAAAAATTTAGCAAACAAAAAAAGCCTGTGGAACCAGTTACTAAATAATATTTAGTTAATTAAAACAACTAGATATTATTTGTATTTTTTTTTTTACAGTGATACATGTTTGGACTGTGTGTATGTGTGTGATGATGTACAGTCGATTGTTTTTGTTCATCTTACCATCAGAATGATTGAAGTTGAATCAATGACTCATAAGAACTCATTCATTCAAGCATATAGTATACCCTCTAAAGTGGTAAGATCTTCAGAGGATCCAACTAAAGGATTCTAATGTTTGTGGAATTGCCTGTATGGGTGGGCTTGTGCCTTCTCCTGTGTTTGTGTTTCATAATGCTCATAAGCCGTTTATAACCTGCCATTGACAGGAAGTGTGCATCCCAAATAAGTAGGGAATAGGGTCATGGCCTAACACTATTTCAGACCAGAGCCCATAATAGGGGGCCATTTTAGACAGGACATATGTGTCTCTGGGGGGAAATGTGACAGTCTGGGCTCTGGGGATAATTTGTCTGTGGACTGGTTAATGCGACCTTATTGGCTGAATGACATCTCTGACATCTTTTTCATTGGGCCGCTGACAGCTCGTCATCCTGCTGGCTCTGGGCTAATGGCCTTGGTTGGCAGATCTGCTGAGAGGGAATAGATTAGGGAGGATTCTCTCTCTCTCTGCATTAGTGTTCATTCACTCTTCTCTGTGGGAAGCTGTCAGTCACAGCACTACTTCCTGTGCTCTCAATGGGTGTGCTTTAAAATGTCAATCCTTTGCTTCCACCAACCTGGTTTCCTCAAGGACCTTGGATCGAACTCCTCCAATGTGCTTTGAAAGGAATTGAGGAAACAAGGACAGAGGAAGCAAGGGTTTGTAGACACAGCCCATGTTTCCGCGTCACAGCGATGGTAGAGGTGTAGCTGGACCACAGTATGTGCACTAACTCCCGTTGCATTAAATTTTGCTCCATTTCCATGGTTATGGACACAATCCGTGCCCGTTTCTATGGTTATGGACACAATCTGTGTCCGTTTCTATGGTTATGGACACAATCTGTGTCCGTTTCTATGGTTATGGACACAATCCGTGTCCGTTTCTATGGTTATGGACACAATCTGTGTCCGTTTCTATGGTTATGGACACAATCCGTGTCCGTTTCTATGGTTATGGACACAATCCGTGCCCGTTTCTATGGTTATGGACACAATCTGTGTTCGTTTCTATGGTTATGGACACAATCCGTGTCCGTTTCTATGGTTACCAACTCACCATCCCTGTAAATTTCTATAGTTGATGCAACCTTGTTCATTTCCGTGGTTACAGTTTAAAGTCCCTGTCCATTTCCATGGTTATAGTTATGATTGCCCATTTCTGTGATGACAACTCAATTTCACATCCCATCTTCATGGTAATGGCTACCGTATATCTGTCCATCATATCTGTCCGTTCCAAGCCATGGCCAGAAAGCTTTGACCGAGCCCAGTCAAAAATCCCCACCCCTATGTCTTTATATCTGTTATTGGACACTACTTTCTATGAACCAATGTACTGGCCATGCAATTTAAGTAGCATTTTTGTAAATAGTATTCTGAGCAGTTGAGGCTCCTCAGAGGAGGACGGGGAGGACCACCCCCCACCCCCCAGTGAAATGTCAAAATAATAAAAATATGTGAAACACTAAAAAAGTTATCCTTTTTAGATAAAACTACACTAAACATATTCATATGTCACCAAATAATGAATTAAAACACACTGTTTTTCAATGTTCATAGTAACTTCAACAGTACTCTCTGGTATAGCACCATGGTGTAGCCAGCTAGCTTCTGTCCTCCTCTGGGTACATTGGCTGCTGTACAAACTCAGAAAAGACACACCCTTGTCCACTTACCCTCGCCTTTGGGGAGTCCCCGTCACCATCTTGGAGGACAGTCCAAATGATTACATTTGAGACAATTGTACATCCGCTAAGAAAAGTCAGTAAAAACTTAAAAACAACATCAATGGAGAAGTCAAAATACAAGGGTAAGTAAAAATGAATGCAAATAAGTTAGAAATTGTGCTACTAAGGCACATGAAGGCAAAAACACATCTCGTAAAAAGTAAAAAAAAGTTTGTTTGGTTATCTTTTGGAAATTGTAGAAATAAAACATTTTCCATCTTCAGAAGTTCCAGCTAGGCAGGCTAACAGTAGTTAGCTAATTATTTTGCTAAGTATCATACAGTAGGCGTATATTAAAAATGATATATTTAATATAAGTAGACATGCACTCATAATTGACTGTAGCACATATAAAGCACCCACAAGCTACTGGTAGCTGAAAACACAATCATTGCGAGATGACCGAGTGCCGAATTTCCTGGCAAGGTGGTCCATTTAAAAATAATTCCTTCCTCCCTCGCCCCTTGCCCTGCAAATGTATACAGTAATCGTCAGAAATTATGATACGTCATCAGAAGTGTCCACTTAATTTGAGGGCTGAGGGGATTGGGTGTCTTTTTACAAAACCTAGGAGGCTTGTAGGCTTCACCCCCTTCCATGGACCTACATGGTAATTATGACCACTTCTGGAGGATGACCTCCAACCAATCAAAGCTTTTTCAGTTAGAACTGACATGTTGTCCATTCAATCACAGGATTAGGATCAGAGAATTAACCTAGTGTGTTGTATTTGGATTGTGCCGCAAATCATTGTGGGCACGGTTATGTGTTGAGAAGTTTGGTGTAATTATTGGAAAGAGATTTGAAAAATTAGATTTGAGCATATTTTTGGGGGATATATCAAAATACAGGAGACTGAGGAAGTTGATTATAAATAGTTTTCTTGGTTTTATAACTTAATTTTTGTGTCCAGTTGGAAAGAGATTGAAAAATTATATTTGAGCATTTGTTTTTATATATCAAATTATAGGAGACTAAGGAGGTCGATTATAAATAATTTTCTTGGTTTTATAACTTTAGTTTTGTGTCCAGTTAGTGCAATTTATTTCAAGTTGCCTTCCTGACTTCAGTAGCAAGTAGCAGAAGTTAGCTAGCTAAATTACCAGCTTGAGTGTGCAGTTTTCACTGCCAACACTACCGCTAATGTTGTTGACTTTTTGTAGAAGAACCCCGTTCATTGTCTGGGGTAGATGGAAAAGGTGCAAATTAAAACCGAACGTTGACCTCTGCCAGAGATCAGTTTCATGAAGAAGGATGAAAAGGTGAGGGCGTTCAATACCAACTGGTATCAAAAGTATAGCTGGTTAACAGGGAGCCTTTCATCAAGTCGCCTGTATTGCTGGCTGTAATATTCATATGTGTAAAAATACTGAATTATAATTGGATGCATTTTACCGCCATATCATACTGTGTTATGATTGGTTAAGACCACCCAGATGGCTAGGTCATGGTCAGTTGATCATGGTTGGAGATAAGTGAACATGCAAGTTGTAGCTAGTGTTAGGGTTGCTTCAATCGAATCTGGTATCAGGATAAGTATGACACTGAGTCACCGATTGTATACTATGTATTTTTTATTAGCTAAGCAATAAGTGGTAAATGCAATTTTCGTATATACGGGCTCTGTGTCCCACCTCGCAGGGCAAACAGAGAACTGACTTGTTCCTGACAAAGATATTATATTATACTGACAGAAGTAGTTCCTGCTTCCGAGCCGGCCTGTCAGAGTAGAGACGGGGCGTGGTTTAAACTCACCCAGCCTATTGTTGATTGTTGGCGCACGAGCTGGTCCCAGCCTCCTAAGCGCTTCAGCGGTCAGTCGTTGTAGTTGTGTAGAATATCTATGCGCTCACACACTCACTACAGTTATCTCACACCTGGCTCCTGTTATCTAACAAGAGCTAGCGAGTCTTCTGAACAGTTTGTGACAGAGCTGCGTCTGCTTGTGAAAGACTGTCATTATGCAAACAAGTATTGTATATGGAATGCACTCACCGCGAGTGAGAGAGAAACTTTTGAATGTTGGGTCTGAGTTAACGCTGGACAAAGCTATCGACATAGCCAGATCCCACGAGCTAGCACAGGCTCAGATGAAAAGCATTTCGCCCGGCAGCACGAGCGCATCACGTGAACAAGCAGTCAGGCAGACATCAAAGCACACCACCGGTGCACAGAGAGCGCGTTTTAGAACGGAGGGAGACATAACTCCAAAACAGAGCGACACAGACTCAAAACGCCCCAAAACATGTGGATACAAAGTGCATGGCGAACAAGGAAATTGCCCAGCTAAAGGCAAACAGTGTACTAAATGTGGTAAATGGAATTACTTTGCAAAAGTTTGCAGAGCTTACCGTGGAAAAACAGTACACACAGTGAGTGAAGATGAAATGTCAATCAAAGAGTCAAACGCTGATGAACTGTTTATTGATTCAGTGACACAGAAAAGTCAAATATCAGAGACAGAGCAAGCCTTTGCTGACATTGAGATAGGAACACAAGGCACAGAGCTACAGTTCAAACTAGACATTGGTGCACAAGTAAACATTCTTCCTCTGAATAAGTACGTACAGCCCACCACACGCAGACTGACTGGTTATGGTGGTGAACAGCACCCAGTAAAAGGCACATGCACTTTCAAATGCAAATACAAGGAAAGTGACATGATGTTGGACTTTTACATTGACACTAGAGCACCTACAGTGCTAGGTCTTAAAGCATGTTTAGACATTGACCTCATCAAGCTAGTTTTATCAGTGACAGCACCAGTAGAGGTAGAGGATTTACTGGAGGAGTTTGCTGATGTTTTTACAGGAATAGGATTATTCCCATGAGAATGTACCATTCACCTTGACCCAGACGCAACCCCTGTGCTCTACCCACCGAGAAAGATTCCCTTTGCTCTCCGAGAAAGATTCCTATTGCTCTCTGTGCCGGTCTGAAGAAAGAGTTGGAGAGCATGGAGCAATCTGACATAGTCACCAAGGTTACAGGACCGACTGATAAACACATTAGTGGTGGTGGAGAAACCACGCACAGGCAAGCTCCGAGTGCGTGGTCTCGACCCAAGAGACTTGAACAGTACTGCATTTTATTATTTTGTACAAAGTGTGCAAAACAAAACACTGGCCTTGCCTGCTTTTTGGAAAGTCTGAGCCTTGGGAGAAAGAGGGGTACAGTTACCTGAAGAACATTGATTATTCAGCTAAACGGCAAAACAAAGCCGGGAGCATAAATGCCCACTTCAGATTCAAGATCCTGTGAAAAAGCCGCATCGATCCTGACGAAGGTCTGCACATTCTAACTGCGCAACACGACAAGAAAGTAAGAAGAAACAGGGATGTTCTCAAGCGGTTTATCAACACCACTGCGTTTTTGGGCATGCAAGCATTGGCTTTTAGAGGACACATCGAGAGGAAAAGTTCTGCTAACAAGCTCAACAAACAAAGAGCTTGTAGTGGTAATTGCACGTTATGATGCTTTATGTTATGTTCTGTTAATTACTGATGTCCCCTTTAAGGATGGAGCACCCTTGGTCATGCGCAGTGTTGTTCTATGTTATTCTGGTACTAACTCGTTTGAGTAAATGTGAAGCTCCAGTTCAATTGCTTGTATTCAGAGTCTTTCTTATTACATAAATAAGTACTAAGTGTTAAGACACTACAAAGGCGACGAGGATGATTACCTGCAGTGTGCATCACGAATACAGATGGAGCTCGTAGGAAGAGAGGAAGATTTTGACCCTGTAGCACAACAGCTAGCAAGCCGTGAAGACGAGGGGAGAGCTAACGAGAACGAGGCGGCAGATCAAAGACCCGTGGAGCCGGAGGTAAAGAGAATGGCTAGCATCAGGAAAATAGATGTGTTTGATGACACTCAAGAAAACTGGGCAACTTACATTGAACGACTGGAACAGTACTTCATTGCAAACGACATTGCTGATAACAAGAGAGTACCAGCATTGTTGAGTTTAATTGGCCCAAAAATGTACAGTTTGCTAACAGATCTGACTGCCCCTCTGAAGCCCTCCAATAAAACATTCACAGAGATTGTGGAGATATTGCAAAATCCCCTATCACCTAAACCACTCCTCATCGCGGAACGTTTTTGTTTCCACAACAGAGATCAGAATGAGGGGGAGGGTGTTAGTACATACGGTGCCTTGCGAAAGTATTCGGCCCCCTTGAACTTTGCCACCTTTTGCCACATTTCAGGCTTCAAGCATAAAGATATAAAACACACACACACACACACTTTTATTACCCTGGGTCCAGTGGACCCAAACACCACAGATGTAATATACTGTACATATGTATGGGGGTGCACAGTGTGCACTCAATGAACACATTTTTCTTTACATGTTCTTCACAGAAAATGAGCCAAGGCCAATGAGTCTCAGGTTGAAAAATGATTAATTGTAAACATTGAAAATGGGTCCCACAGACCCGAACACCACACAAGGGTTAATTTATTTGTATTTGTCTCAATAGGATTCTCGTCTTTCTTCCTTACCCTCTCTGTTTCCTCGAGGGAACGGCAAACAATATTAGAATTACACTTTGCCATGACACAATGTTGAAAACATTTGTGAGTGTGATTCAGTAACAAAGTCATGCATGCGTAGATACAGTGCCTTGCGAAAGTATTCGGCCCCCTTGAACTTTGCGACCTTTTGCCACATTTCAGGCTTCAAACATAAAGATATTAAACTGTATTTTTTTGTGAAGAATCAACAACAAGTGGGACACAATCATGAAGTGGAACGACATTTATTGGATATTTCAAACTTTTTTAACAAATCAAAAACTGAAAAATTGGGCGTGCAAAATTATTCAGCCCCCTTAAGTTAATACTTTGTAGCGCCACCTTTTGCTGCGATTACAGCTGTAAGTCGCTTGGGGTATGTCTCTATCAGTTTTGCACATCGAGAGACTGACATTTTTTCCCATTCCTCCTTGCAAAACAGCTCGAGCTCAGTGAGGTTGGATGGAGAGCATTTGTGAACAGCAGTTTTCAGTTCTTTCCACAGATTCTCGATTGGATTCAGGTCTGGACAGAGTTGAAGAAACTGCCTGAACATTGCCAGTTTGGAGAGAACCTAAATGACACATTAAGGGATAGATTTGTTTGTGGACTGAAACATGAACACATTCAGAAACGTTTGCTCACAGAATCAGATCTCACGTTTGCAAAGGCTGTTGAAATTGCTGTGACAATGGAAATCGCGACTAAAGATGCAGTTGAGTTGCAAAGTAAAATAATTTCTGACCTTTCACAAACTTCTCTGCATAAGTTTTCACGCAGCTGACAGCGCCCCCGTGTGGCCGAGAAATGCAACAGGTGTGACAGAGATGGTCACAGAGTAGAGGACTGCCATTTTAAAGACGAAATTTGTCACAAATGCAGTAGAAGGGGGCACATTCAAAGAGCATGCAGTGCAAAATTCAGTCACAACAGGAAAACTGAAAAACATTAAAGGGTCTGTGAATGCACTAGCAGAGAACAGTGGCAGTGATTCAGATGAACGATTAATTGGTACAATGGAGTTAAAAACAGTGACTTCTCCCAGCATTAGCATAATATGAGTGACACCAGATATCGAAGGCAAGCCCCTCAAAATGGAGCTGGACACAGGATCTGCAGTGTCTATAATTTCCACTACTGTCTACAATGAGCACTTGAAGGCTATCAAGCTGAAGAACACAAATGTGTTGCTGAAGACCTACTCAGGAGAGAGATTGAGCCCAATGGGGGCATTGCAGGTCAGAGTGCGGTATGGGGGGCAAACACAGCAGTTACAGCTGTATGTGGTGCCTGGAACTGGCCCCCCATTATTTGGCAGGGAATGGCTTTCAAAAATAAAGCTGAACTGGCGTGATTTGAAAATGCTCCACAAGTTCCAGTCCAAAGAGAAAGGCACAGACCAAACACTGGAACACTTGTGGAAGAAATACAACACAGTGTTCAGTGATCAGATGGGAACAGTAAAAGGCTTCACAGCCAAACTTGTACTGCGAGATGACGCAACCCCGAAATTCTGCAAAGCCAGATCTGTTCCATACTCCCTGAGTATCCTGACGAAAGTGGACAGAAGCGAATGGGCCACACCCATAGTTCCTATTGTGAAGAAAGACGGGTCTGTTAGAATGTGTGGGGACTTCAAGGTAACTGTGAATTCAATGTTGCATGTGGACCAATACCCCCTACCACGTCTGGATGACATCTTTGCTGCACTAGCTGGTGGGAAACACTTCAGTAAAATCGATCTGAAACAGGCTTACCTGCAGCTACCGGTTGAAGAGAGCTCCAAACAGTACCTGACAATAAACACACACAAAGGTCTATACAGGTATAACCGCCTGGGTTTTGGCATTGCATCGGCCCCAGCCATTTGGCAACGAACTATTGACCAGATTTTGCAAGGAATCCCAGGAACCCAATGTATCCTGGATGACATGATCATAACAGGACGCACCGACAAAGAGCACCTGGCTAACCTGGAAGAGGTCCTGAAAAGACTGAAAGAGTATGGTCTACAGGCAAACTTACAGAAGTGTGAGTTCTTCAAAGACAATATTATCTTCTGTGGACATGAAATTGACTGCAATGGATTGCACAAAACACAGGACAAAATTGAGGCAGTGGTACAGGCACCACGACCACAAAAGATCACAGAAGTGAGATCTTTCACGGGACTGATCAATTACTACAGAAAATTCCTCCCAAACCTTTCAGCAGTACTCCAGCCTCTAAATCAGCCCCTGGAAAAGAATAGGACATGGCGGTGGACAGAGCAGTGTGAAAATGCATTTCTGGAGGCAAAACGGCTCATAACATCTGAACAGGTCCTGATGCATTACGACCCTGAAATGCCAGTGAAGTTGGCTTGTGATGCGTCCCCTTATGGCTTATGGGCCATCCTTTCACACACACTGAAAGATGGGTCAGAGAGGCCAATTGCATTCGCGTCACAAACATTGAATGATGCAGAGAAAAACTATTCACAAATCGACAAAGAAGCACTGGCACTAGTGTGGGGCGTCAAGAAATTCCACCCATACCTATATGGCAAGCGTTTCACACTGGTTACAGATCACCAGCCGTTGTTTTCCATTTTCAGTCCAAAGAAAGGCATTCCGGCAATGACAGCAGCCAGGTTACAGCGATATTCCCTGTTCCTTGCCAGTCATATGTACAGTGCCTTGCGAAAGTATTTGGCCCCCTTGAACTTTGCGACCTTTTGCCACATTTCAGGCTTCAAACATAAAGATATAAAACTATATTTTTTTGTGAAGAATCAACAACAAGTGGGACACAAACATGAAGTGGAACGACATTTATTGGATATTTAAAACTTTTTTAACAAATCAAAAACTAAAAAATTGGGCCCCCTTAAGTTAATACTTTGTAGCGCCACCTTTTGCTGTGATTACAGCTGTAAGTCGCTTGGAGTATGTCTATCAGTTTTGCACATCGAGAGACTGAAATTTTTTCCCATTCCTCCTTGCAAAACAGCACGAGCTCAGTGAGGTTGGATGGAGAGCATTTGTGAACAGCAGTTTTCAGTTCTTTCCACAGATTCTCGATTGGATTCAGGTCTGGACTTTGACTTTGGCCATTCTAACACCTGGATATATTTATTTTTGAACCATTCCATTGTAGATTTTGCTTTATGTTTTGGATCATTGTCTTGTTGGAAGACAAATCTCCATCCCAGTCTCAGGTCTTTTGCAGACTCCATCAGGTTTTCTTCCAGAATGGTCCTGTATTTGGCTTCATCCATCTTCCCATCAATTTTAACCATCTTCCCTGTCCCTGCTGAAGAAAAACAGGCCCAAACCATGATGCTGCCACCACCATGTTTAAAAGTGGGGATGATGTGTTCAGGGTGATGAGCTGTGTTGCTTTTACGCCAAACATAACGTTTTGCATTGTTGCCAAAAAGTTCCATTTTGGTTTCATCTGACCAGAGCACCTTCTTCCACATGTTTGGTGTGTCTCCCAGGTGGCTTGTGGCAAACTTTAAACGACACTTTTTATGGATATCTTTAAGAAATGGCTTTCTTCTTGCCACTCTTCCATAAAGGCCAGATTTGTGCAATGTACGACTGATTGTTGTCCTATGGACAGAGTCTCCCACCTCAGCTGTAGATCTCTGCAGTTCATCCAGAGTGATCATGGGCCTCTTGGCTGCATCTCTGATCAGTCTTCTCCTTGTATGAGCTGAAAGTTTAGAGGGACGGCCAGGTCTTGGTAGATTTGCAGTGGTCTGATACTCCTTCCATTTCAATATTATCGCTTGCACAGTGCTCCTTGGGATGTTTAAAGCTTGGGAAATCTTTTTGTATCCAAATCCGGCTTTAAACTTCTTCACAACAGTATCTCGGACCTGCCTGGTGTGTTCCTTGTTCTTCATGAGGCTCTCTGCGCTTTTAACGGACCTCTGAGACTATCACAGTGCAGGTGCATTTATACGGAGACTTGATTACACACAGGTGGATTGTATTTATCATCATTAGTCATTTAGGTCAACATGGGATCATTCAGAGATCCTCACTGAACTTCTGGAGAGAGTTTGCTGCACTGAAAGTAAAGGGGCTGAATAATTTTGCACGCCCAATTTTTCAGTTTTTGATTTGTTAAAAAAGTTTGAAATATCCAATAAATGTTGTTCCACTTCATGATTGTGTCCCACTTGTTATTGATTCTTCACAAAAAAAATACAGTTTTATATCTTTATGTTTGAAGCCTGAAATGTGGCAAAAGGTCGCAAAGTTCAAGGGGGCCGAATACTTTCGCAAGGCACTGTATGACATTGAGTTTAAGCCGTCATCACTCCACACAAATGCAGATGGATTATCCAGACTGCCATGTACAAGAGAAAGACAAAGGAGGGTGGATGCAGTGGACATGTTCCATACCGCTCAGCTCTAGGCCCTACCAGTCACAAGCACAGTTATCAAACAGGAGACAAGGAAAGATGTGACCTTGTCAAAAGTGTACACCTACACCATGTCAGGATGGCCAGCTACTGGCAGAAAGGAGATGACTCCGTATTTCCAGCGGAGAAACAAAATTACAACGTACCAACAATGTTTGATGTGGGGAATGAGAGTCATGATACCCCAGAAATGCCAACATCTAGTATTGCAGCAACTACATGAAGGTCATGTTGGAATTGTCAAAATGAAGCTGCTCGCAAGGAGCCACTTCTGGTGGCCAGGTCTGGACCAACAGATAGAAAATATGGTGAAGAACTGTAGTGGATGTTTGGAAACCCTCCACATGCCTGCTCTTGTCCCAGTCCACCCATAGGAATGGCCCGCAGAGCCATGGCAGAGAATTCATGTGGACGACGCTGGTCCCTTTGAAAAGCACATGTTTCTGGTTATAGTTGATGCCCATTCCAAATGGCCAGAGCTGTTTTGCACTGACTCCTCCACCCTCAGCTCAGACGATAGAGTGTCTCAGAACAACGTTTGCACGCTTCGGTTTGCCGCTGCAGCTGGTAAGTGACAACACGCAAGCATTTGTAAGTGATGAGTTTAAAAGATTCATGTCAGTAAATGGAATCAAACACTCAACCTCAGCTCCGTACCACCCTGCCACCAATGGGCTGGCAGAACGCTTTGTGCAAACCCTAAAGCAAGGACTCCATGCAGCAAAACGAGACGAAGGGACTTTGCAAAAAAAACTGGCCAAGTTCCTGGCCTCCTACCGAAACACCCCACATGCCACGACAAATGAAAGCCCAGCCGCACTGATGTTCGGGAGGCCTCTCCGCACACAGCTGGACATCATGAAGCCAAACAGGCGTAATGAAGTGCTGAACAAACAAGCCAAGATGCTCTCCGGTGGCCGGGAGCGCCATCTCCAAACAGGACAGGAAGTGATGGTGCGAGACTACAGAAGAGGAGGGAAATGGACAAGAGGGACCGTACACACACAAACGGGACCCAGAACTTACCAGGTTCAAGTGAGCCCAGACATAATGTGGTGGCGTCACATTAACCAAATGCATTCCACGGAAAACAGCACAACAATCGAGAGAGAACAGGCACAGAGAGATCCTGAGAGTGACACACAGGGAACTGTAGAGGACGGTGGGGCAGTAAAAGGACCCCAGGCTGAAAGAAGGGAACGTGTTGATGAAGGTGCTGCTATAGCAGAAGCTATAATGGAACAAGCACACACTGAGGATGTTCAAGGGCCTCCAGACAATCCGATGTGTTAGCAGCAAATGCTGACGTTAACAGTTCCCATGTGATGTTTTACCTGACTGTCTGTACTGTATATTCAAGGGCGTATTGAAAGCTTTTTAAACATTTTTAACCAGGCACAGTTCAAAGCATGTGAGTGAAATTATAATCTTCACTTAAAGTCCCTGATCTCTTGTTTTTAAATTCAAGTAGCCCCCTAGTGTAGCCTTGAGGACTCCTATCTTTCTGTTCTCAGTGTGTGTGTGTGTGTGTGTGTGTGTGTGTGTGTGACCTCTATAGATCTGGTTATTTGCCTAGCTTATTTAAAAAGTGAAACTGCCCTCAGCACTGTGTGTGTGAGAGAGAGAGGGTGTTTGTGTGTCTGACCTCTATCTGTAAATCCATATGCTTACCTCTTGTCTCTCATTTATTGAGTAAAGTTTGCCTAACAACTTTGAGTGTGTGTGTGTGTGACCTCTGTGAATCCATAATGCTCAGCACAGAGTTTATCTTATTTAAAGAGTGAAGGGGTCTGCAGGACTGGGGAACATTCTGAGATGAATTCAGCACCACCCAGAAACACATTGATTGAGATTGGTTTGGAGTACATTGCCACGCAGACTGACAGTAACACGTTCGTCAGTTATTGGGAACATATTTAAATGCTAATTACACCAACATGTTTCACCCACGCCCATACACACCAAACTATATTCATAAGGAGAGATTGTATCTTGCATGGTTGCACCTAGAGGTCGACCGATTATAATTTTTCAACGCCGATACCGATTATTGGAGGACCAAAAAACCAAAATACCGATTAATCGGCTGATTTATTTATTTATTTGTAATAATGACAATTACAACAATACTGAATGAACACTTATTTTAACTTAATATAATACATCAATAAAATCATTTTAGCCTGAAATAAATAATGAAACATGTTCAATTTGGTTTAAATAATGCAAAAACAAAGTGTTGGAGAAGAAAGTAAAAGTGCAATATGTGCCATGTAAGAAAGCTAACGTTTCAGTTCCTTGCTCAGAACATGAGAACATATGAAAGCTGGTGGTTCCTTTTAACATGAGTCTTCAATATTCCAAAGTAAGAAGTTTTAGGTTGTAGTTATTATAGGAATTATAGGACTATTTTTGTATTTCATTAACCTTTGACTATTGGATGTTCTTATAGGCACTTTAGTATTGCCAGTGTAACAGTATAGCTTCCGTCCCTCTCCTCGCTCCTAACTGGGCTCGAACCAGCAACACAACGACAACACCCACCATTGAAGCAGCGTTACCCATGCAGAGCAAGGGTAACAACTACTAGAAGGCTCAGAGCGAGTGTCTTTTGAAACTCTATTAGCGTGCGCTAACTAGCTAGCCATTTCACTTTGGTTACACCAGCCTCATCTCGGGAGTTGATAGGCTTGAAGTCATAAACAGCGCAATGCTTGACGCACAACGAAGAGCTGCTGGCAAAAGGCACAAAAGTGCTGTTTGAATGAATGTTTACACGTCTGCTTCTGCCTACCATCGCTCAGTCAGATACTTAGATGCTTGTATATTCAGTCAGATTAAATACAAAGCATGACACGCTAGATAATATCTAGTCATCAACCATGTGTAGTTAACTAGTAATTATGATTGATTGTTTTTTAAAAGATACGTTTAATGCTAGCTACCAACTTACCTTGGCTTACTGCATTCGCGTAACAGGCAGTCTCCTTGTGGAGTGCAACGAGAGAGAGGCAGGTCGTTATTGCGTTGGACTAGTTAACTGTAATGTTGCAAGATTGGATCCACCGAGCTGACAAGGTGAAAATCTGTCGTTCTGCCCCTGAACGAGGCAGTTAACCCACCGTTCCTAGGCCGTCATTGAAAGTAAGAATGTGTTCTTAACTGACTTGCCTAGTTAAATAAAGGTATAAATAAATAAATACAAAATGTAATCGGCACATCGGCGCCCAAAAATACAGATTTCCAATTGTTATGAAAACTTGAAATCAGCCCAAATTAATCGGCCATTCCGATTAATCGGTCGACCTCTAGTTGCACCTCATATGTTTACTGATATCCTTGGAAAGGAGAAAGGTCTTGATGTGTACATAAAGGTAAAGGCCTTAGTTACATACAGCTAAATGGGATGTCTACTTTTGATCAGCGATGCCTTACCAAGAGCCTCTCACTGTTTAATGGTATGGTAGTAAAGGCTTGGTCCAGTCCATGATATCTTGATGATAGAAAATGATAATACTAACTTAAATCCTACAGTGCAGACATACTGTATGCAGTACGATGCAGTTACAAAGACTTCCCACTTTCCCTCACTCTCTCTGACAGAGCTCTTCCTCTCTCACTTCACTCACTCACTTTCTCGTTCCCTCTCTCAAACCCAAGGTTATACCGTGGTAATTAGTAGCATCGGGGGTAGCTCACTAACGAGTGATTACTTTGCTTATCTCTCGCCGAGTGATTATCGCTTTCTCCCTCTGCTGCCTGCCGCTGACTTCCTCCCTCTCTGTCCGTCTCTTCTTTGGCTCCCCTTTGCTCTCTCATTCCCAATGATCAATACAATCTAATTACCCAATATTTGTATGCTTGGTAGAGTTCCCTGTGATCCTATATCGCTACCTCTATACAAGCAAACATTATTACACTGAAGCAAAGGGGGGTGAAGCAAGGTTTAAAAAAATTATTATTTAGCTTTATTTTTCTTTAGCTGCAGGCTAGCATCTGGTGGAGGTAGGGAGACTGAGGGAGAGGTAGTGAAAGAGAGAGAGAGGCAGAGAAAGATTACGAGAGAGCGAGAGAAAACAGCTGGTGAGGTCTGGGAGTGCTGTGTGTGCAGAAACGGCAGGCAAGCTGCTGACCCAGAAATCCTCTCCTTCTTTTACCCAGGACCTATAGCGGAAGCATTGCAGGGGAGGAGAGGGGCTAGCTAATCAATGTACTACTTTACTGTAGTGGTTGAATTACCTATAACCGAGGAGGGAATGTAGACTCAAGAGCTTTAAATGCTTTAAACACAGATGTGAATCAAATAAAATCAAATGTATTTATATAGCCCTTCGTACATCAGCTGATATCTCAAAGTGCTGTACAGAAACCCAGCCTAAAACCCCAAACAGCAAGCAATGCAGGTGTAGAAGCAAAAACTCCCTAGAAAGGCCAAAACCTAGGAAGAAACCTAGAGAGGAACCAGGCTATGTGTGGTGGCCAGTCCTCTTCTGGCTGTGCCGGGTGGAGATTATAACAGAACATGGCCAAGATGTTCAAATGTTCATAAATGACCAGCATGGTCCAATAATAATAAGGCAGAACAGTTGAAACTGGAGCAGCAGCACGGCCAGGTGGACTGGGGACAGCAAGGAGTCATCATGTCAGGTAGTCCTGAGGCATGGTCCTAGGACTCAGATCCTCCGAGAGAGAGAAAGAAAGAGAGAAAGAGAGAATTAGAGTGAGCACACTTAAATTCACACAGGACACCGAATAGGACAGGAGAAGTACTCCAGATATAACAAACTGACCCTAGCCCCCCGACACAAACTACTGCAGCATAAATACTGGAGGCTGAGACAGGAGGGGTCAGGAGACACTGTGGCCCCATCCGAGGACACCCCCGGACAGGGCCAAACAGGAAGGATATAACCCCACCCACTTTGCCAAAGCACAGCCCCCACACCACTAGAGGGATATCTTCAACCACCAACTTACCATCCTGAGACAAGGCTGAGTATAGCCCACAAAGATCTCCGCCACAGCACAACCCAAGGCGGGGGCGCCAACCCAACCCAGACAGGATGATCACATCAGTGACTCAACCCACTCAGGTGACGCACCCCTCCCAGGGACGGTATGAGAGAGCCCCAGTAAGCCAGTGACTCAGCCCCTGTAATAGGGTTAGAGGCAGAGAATCCCAGTGGAAAGAGGGGAACCGGCCAGGCAGAGACAGCAAGGGCGGTTCGTTGCTCCATAGCCTTTCCGTTCACCTTCCCACTCCTGGGCCAGACTACACTCAATCATATGACCCACTGAAGAGATGAGTCTTCAGTAAAGACTTAAAGGTTGAGACCGAGTTTGCGTCTCTGACATGGGTAGGCAGACCGTTCCATAAAAATGGAGCTCTATAGGAGAAAGCCCTTGCTTAGAAATTCTAGGGACAATTAGGAGGCCTGCGTCTTGTGACCGTAGCGTACATGTAGGTATGTACGGCAGGACCAAATCAGAGAGATAGGTAGGAGCAAGCCCATGTAATGCTTTGTAGGTTAGCAGTAAAACCTTGAAATCAGCCCTTGCTTTGACAGGAAGCCAGTGTAGGGAGGCTAGCACTGGAGTAATATGATCAAATTTTTTGGTTCTAGTCAGGATTCTAGCAGCCGTATTTAGCACTAACTGAAGTTTATTTAGTGCTTTATCCGGGTAGCCGGAAAGTAGAGCATTGCAGGACTCTAACCTAGAGGTGACAAAAGCATAGATTAATTTTTCTGCATCATTTTTGGACAGAAAGTTTCTCTTTTTTGCAATGTTACGTAGATGGAAAAAAGCTGTCCTTGAAATGGTCTTGATATGTTCTTCAAAAGAGAGATCAGGGTCCAGAGTAACGCCGAGCTCCTTCACAGTTTTATTTGAGGCGACTGTACAACCATTAAGATTAATTGTCAGACTCAACTGAAGATATCTTTGTTTCTTGGGACCTAGAACAAGCATCTCTGTTTTGTCCGAGTTTAAAAGTAGAAAGTTTGCAGCCATCCACTTCCTTATGTCTGGAACACATGCTTCTAGTGAGGGCAATTTTGGGGCTTCACCATGTTTCATTGAAATGTACAGCTGTGTGTCATCCGCATAGCAGTGAAAGTTAACAATATGTTTTCGAATGACATCCCCAAGAGGTAAAATATATAGTGAAAACAATAGTGGTCCTAAAACGGAACCTTGAGGAACACCAACATTTATAGTTGATTTGTCAGAGGACAAACCATTCACAGAGACAAACTGATATCTTTCCGACAGATAAGATCTAAACCAGGCCAGAACTTGTCCGTGTAGACCAATTTGGGTTTCCAATTTCTCCAAAAGAATGTGGTGATCGATGGTATCAAAAGCAGCACTAAGGTCTAGGAGCACGAGGACAGATGCAGAGCCTCAGTCTGATGCAATTAAAAGGTAATTTACCACCTTCACAAGTGCAGTCTCAATGCTATGATGGGGTCTAAAACCAGACTGAAGCATTTCGTATACATTGTTTGTCTTCAGGAAGGCAGTGAGTTGCTGCGCAACAGCCTTTTCTAAAATTTTTGAGAGGAATGGAAGATTCGATATAGGCCGATTAGTTTTTTATATTTTCTGGGTCAAGGTTTGGCTTTTTCAAGAGAGGCTTTATTACTGCCACTTTTAGTGAGTTTGGTACACATCCGGTGGATGGAGAGCCGTTTATTATGTTCAAGGGCCAAGCACAGGAAGCAGCTTGAAGGTTTAGAGGCCATGATTATTTTCATAATTGTGTCAAGAGATATAGTACTAAAACACTTGAGCGTCTCTCTTGATCCTAGGTCCTGGCAGAGTTGTGCAGACTCAGGACAACTGAGCTTTGAAGGAATACGCAGATTTAAAGAGTAGTCCTGTCATGTTGTCTTGTCTCTGTCCTTTCCCTTCACCCTGTCTCCCTCTGCTGGTCGTGTCAGGTTACCTTTTCTCCCCTTCTTTCCCCCAGCTGTTCCCTGTCTCCTCCTAACTACCCATTCACCCCGTTCCCCACCTGTTCCCTTTTTCCCTCTGATTAGGTCCCTATATCTCCCTCTGTTTCTGCTCCTGTCCTTGTCGGATTCTTGTTTGTTTGTGTTTCATGCCTGAGCCAGACTATCGTCATGTTTGCTGTAACCTTGTCCTGTCCTGTCGGAATCTGCCGGTCTATCTGAGCCTACCTATGTTTTGTTATTAAAGAAGCTCTGTTTAAGTTAGTTCGCTTTTGGGTCCTCATTCACTCACCATAACAGAAGAATCCGACCAAGAATGGACCCAGCGACTTCGGATCCTCTCCACTCAGCCGTCGGGATCCAGGGAGCGATGCTAGGCAGACACGAGCAGGAAGTGTCTGCTGCTCGACATGCCGTTGAGACCCTGGCCACCCAAGTCTCCAACCTCACAGAACAGGTTCACCATCTCCGCCTCGATCCACCGGCCACTTCCAGGGCTTTCGAATCTCCGGAGCCCAGAATCAATAACCCGCCGTGTTACTCTGGGGAGCCCACTGAATGCCGCTCGTTCCTCACCCAGTGTGATATTGTGTTTTCTCTCCAGCCCAACACTTACTCCAGGAGCACTGCTCGTGTCGCCTACGTCATATCTCTCCTTATTGGACGGGCTCGTGAGTGGGGCACGGCAATCTGGGAGGCAAGGGCTGAGTGTACTAACCAGTATCAGGACTTTAAGGAGGAGATGATACGGGTTTTTGATCGATCTGTTTTTGGGGAGGAGGCTTCCAGGGCCCTGTCTTCCCTATGTCAAGGTAATCGATCCATAACAGACTACTCTATTGAGTTTCGCACTCTTGCTGCCTCCAGTGGCTGGAACGAGCCGGCTTTGCTCGCTCGTTTTCTGGAGGGTCTCCGCGCAGAGGTAAAGGATGAGATTCTCTCCCGGGAGGTCCCTTCCAGCGTGGATTCCCTGATTGAACTCGCTATTCGCATTGAGCGACGGGTTGATCTGCGTCACCGAGCTCGTGGAAAGGAGCTCGCGTTCTCCGTTGCCCCCCTCTCCGCATCACTACCATCTTCCTCTGCCGGCTCGGGAGCTGAGCCTATGCAGCTGGGAGGTATCCGCATCTCGACTAAGGAGAGGGAACGGAGAATCACCAACCGCCTCTGTCTCTATTGCGGTTCTGCTGGTCATTTTGTCACTTCATGTCCAGTAAAAGCCAGAGCTCATCAGTAAGCGGAGGGCTACTGGTGAGCGCTACTACTCCTGTCTCTCCTTCAAGATCCTGCACTACCTTGTCGGTCCATCTACGCTGGACCGGTTCGTCAGCTTCCTGCAGTGCCTTAATAGACTCTGGGGCGGAGGGCTGTTTTATGGACGAGACCTGGGCTCGGGAACATGACATTCCTCTCAGACAGTTAAGGGAGTCCACGGCCTTGTTCGCCCTGGATGGTAGTCCTCTCCCCAGGATTCAGCGTGAGACGCTACCTTTAACCCTCACTGTTTCTGGTAATCATAGCGAAACCATTTCTTTTTTGATTTTTCGTTCACCTTTTACACCTGTTGTTTTGGGCCATCCCTGGCTAGTTTGTCATAATCCTTCCATTAATTGGTCTAGTAATTCTATCCTCTCCTGGAACGTCTCTTGTCATGTGAAATGTTTAATGTCTGCTATCCCTCCTGTTTCCTCTGTCTCTTCTTCCTTTCGGCCTCGCTAACGCTCCAGCTGTCTTTCAGGCATTAGTCAATGATGTCCTGAGAGACATGCTGAACATCTTTGTTTTCGTTTACCTTGACGATATCCTGATTTTTTCACCGTCACTCCAGATTCATGTTCAGCACGTTCGACGTGTCCTCCAGCGCCTTTTAGAGAATTGTCTTTTTGTGAAGGCTGAGAAGTGCACTTTTCATGCCTCCTCCGTCACATTTCTCGGTTCTGTTATTTCCGCTGAAGGCATTAAGATGGATCCCGCTAAAGTCCAAGCTGTCATTGATTGGCCCGTCCCTAAGTCACGCGTCGAGCTGCAGCGCTTTCTCGGCTTCGCGAACTTCTATCGTCGTTTCATCCGTAATTTCGGTCAGGTGGCCGCTCCTCTCACAGCCCTTACTTCTGTCAAGACGTGCTTTAAGTGGTCCGTTTCCGCCCAGGGAGCTTTTGATCTCCTCAAGAATCGTTTTACATCCGCTCCTATCCTTGTTACACCTGACGTCTCTAGACAGTTCGTTGTCGAGGTTGACGCGTCAGAGGTGGGCGTGGGAGCCATTCTTTCTCAGCGCTCCCTCTCTGACGACAAGGTCCACCCATGCGCGTATTTTTCTCATCGCCTGTCGCCGTCGGAACGTAACTATGATGTGGGTAACCGCGAACTGCTCGCCATCCGGTTAGCCCTAGGCGAATGGCGACAGTGGTTGGAGGGGGCGACCGTTCCTTTTGTCGTTTGGACTGACCATAGGAACCTTGAGTACATCCGTTCTGCCAAACGACTTAATGCGCGTCAGGCGTGTTGGGCGCTGTTTTTCGCTCGTTTCGAGTTCGTGATTTCTTATCGTCCGGGCTCTAAGAACACCAAGCCTGATGCTTTGTCTCGTCTCTTCAGTTCTTCAGTAGCCTCCACTGACCCCGAGGGGATTCTCCCTGAGGGGCGTGTTGTCGGGTTGACTGTCTGGGGAATTGAGAGGCAGGTAAAACAAGCGCTCACTCACACTCCGTCGCCGCGCGCTTGTCCTAGGAACCTTCTTTTCGTTCCCGTTCCTACTCGTCTGGCCGTTCTTCAGTGGGCTCACTCTGCCAAGTTAGCCGGCCACCCTGGCGTTCGGGGTACGCTTGCTTCCATTCGCCAGCGTTTTTGGTGGCCCACCCGGGAGCATGACACGCGTCGTTTCGTGGCTGCTTGTTCGGTCTGCGCGCAGACTAAGTCCGGTAACTCTCCTCCTGCCGGCCGTCTCAGGCCGCTTCCTATTCCCTCTCGACCGTGGTCTCACATCGCCTTAGATTTTGTCACCGGACTGCCTTCGTCAGCGGGGAAGACTGTTATTCTTACGGTTGTCGATAGGTTCTCTAAGGCGGCCCATTTCATTCCCCTTGCTAAGCTTCCTTCTGCTAAAGAGACGGCACAAATCATCATCGAGAATGTTTTCAGAATTCATGGCCTTCCGTCAGACGTCGTTTCGGACAGAGGTCCGCAATTCACGTCTCAATTTTGGAGGGAGTTTTGCCGTTTGATTGGGGCTTCCGTCAGTCTCTCTTCCGGCTTTCACCCCCAGTCTAACGGTCAAGCAGAACGGGCCAATCAGACTATTGGTCGCATCTTACGCAGTCTTTCTTTTCGCAACCCTGCGTCTTGGTCAGAACAGCTCCCCTGGGCAGAATACGCCCACAACTCGCTTCCTTCGTCTGCGACCGGGCTATCTCCTTTTCAGAGTAGCCTCGGGTACCAGCCTCCGCTGTTCTCATCTCAGTTCGCCGAGTCCAGCGTCCCCTCCGCTCAGGCTTTTGTCCAACGTTGCGAGCGCACCTGGAAGAGGGTCAGGTCTGCACTTTGCCGTTATAGGACGCAGACTGTGAGGGCTGCTAATAAGCGTAGAACTAAGAGTCCTAGATATTGTCGCGGTCAGAGAGTTTGGCTCTCCACTCAGAACCTTCCCCTTAAGACGGCTTCTCGCAAGTTGACCCCGCGGTTCATTGGTCCGTTCCGTATTTCTCGGGTCATTAATCCTGTCGCAGTTCGACTTCTTCTTCCGCGATACCTTCGTCGCGTCCACCCGGTCTTCCACGTCTCCTGCATTAAGCCCGTTCTTCGCGCCCCCGCTCGTCTTCCCCCCCCCCCCCCATCCTTGTCGAGGGCGCACCCATCTACAGGGTCCGCAGGATTTTGGACATGCGTCCTCGGGGCCGTGGTCACCAGTACCTTGTCGATTGGGAGGGGTACGGTCCTGAGGAGAGGAGTTGGGTTCCCTCTCGGGACGTGCTGGACCGTGCGCTGATCGAGGATTTCCTCCGTTGCCGCCAGGTTTCCTCCTCGAGTGCGCCAGGAGGCGCTCGGTGAGTGGGGGGGTACTGTCATGTTGTCTTGTCTCTGTCCTTTCCCTTCACCCTGTCTCCCTCTGCTGGTCGTGTCAGGTTACCTTTTCTCCCCTTCTTTCCCCCAGCTGTTCCCTGTCTCCTCCTAACTACCCATTCACCCCGTTCCCCACCTGTTCCCTTTTTCCCTCTGATTAGGTCCCTATATCTCCCTCTGTTTCTGCTCCTGTCCTTGTCGGATTCTTGTTTGTTTGTGTTTCATGCCTGAGCCAGACTATCGTCATGTTTGCTGTAACCTTGTCCTGTCCTGTCGGAATCTGCCGGTCTATCTGAGCCTACCTATGTTTTGTTATTAAAGAAGCTCTGTTTAAGTTAGTTCGCTTTTGGGTCCTCATTCACTCACCATAACAAGTCCGTAATTTGCTTTCTAATAATCGTGATCTTTTCCTCAAAGAAGTTCATGAATTTATCACTGCTAAGGTGAAAGCCATCCTCTCTTCGGGAATGCTGCTTTTTAGTTAGCTTTGCGACAGTATCAAAAAGGAATTTCGGATTAGTCTTATTTTCCTCAATTAAGTTAGAAAAATAGGATGATCGAGCAGCAGTAAGGGCTCTTTGGTACTGCACGGTACTGTCTTTCCAAGCTAGTCGGAAGACTTGCAGTTCGGTGTGGCGCCATTTCCGTTCCAATTTTCTGGAAGCTTGCTTCAGAGCTCGGGTATTTTCTGTGTACCAGGGAGCTAGTTTCTTATGAGAAATGGTTTTAGTTTTTAGGGGTGCAACTGCATCCAGGGTATTGCGCAAGATTAAATTGAGTTTCTCAGTTAGGTGGTTAACTGATTTTTGTCCTCTGGCGTCCTTGGGAAGACAGAGGGAATCTGGAAGGACATCAAGGAATCTTTGTGTTGTCTGTGAATTTATAGCACAACTTTTGATGTTCCTTGGTTGGGGTCTGAGCAGATTATTTGTTGCAATTGCAAACGTAATAAAATGGTGGTCCGATTGTCCAGGATCATGAGGAAAAACATTAAGATCCACAACATTTATTCCATGGGACAAAACTAGGTTCAGAGTATGACTGTGACAGTGAGTGGGTCCAGAGACATGTTGGACAAAACCCACTGAGTCGATGATGGCTCCGAAAACCTTTTGGAGTGGGTCTGTGGACTTTTCCATGTGAATATTAAAGACACTAAAGATTAGAATATTATCTGCTATGACTACAAGGTCCGATAGGAATTCAGGGACAGCTTTAAACACATGCTTTAAACACAGACCTAAGAGCTTTAAACACAGACGTAAGAGCTTTAAACACAGGCTTTAATCACAGACGTAAGAGCTTTAAACACAGGCTTTAAACACAGACGTAAGAGCTTTAAACACAGGCTTTAAACACAGACGTAAGAGCTTTAAACACAGGCTTTAAACACAGACGTAAGAGCTTTAAACACAGGCTTTAAACACAGACATTAGAGCTTTAAACACAGACGTAAGAGCTTTAAACACAGGCTTTAAACACAGACGTAAGAGCTTTAAACGCAGACCTAAGAGCTTTAAACGCAGACCTAAGAGCTTTAAACGCAGACGTGAGAGCTGTACAGTATTTGTATTGTGTTATCAGAATGGTCTAAAATTGTTTGCTTAGCTTTTACTATTTGATGTTATCACTGGTTCAGAATGTAGGCTGTGCCTCTGTTCCTTTACACAGTAGTTAATTACCTAAGCCAAACCAATACATGAAATGCAGACATTTAAACTGCCTTGTAACAATGTGATGATTGTTTACACAGCTACTCCTGCTTAATATAATTTTGACAATGAGCAGGACGTTTGTACAGCACTTACACAGGACTTCAAGTCTACTTCGTACAGCACTTACACATCACCTCAATTCTACTTTGTACAGCACTTACACAGCACCTCAACTCTACTTTGTACAGCACTTACAAATCACCTCAACTCTACTTTGTACAGCACTTACACAGCACCTCAACTCTACTTTGTACAGCACTTACACAGAACCTCAACTCAACTTTGAACTTAATTACCCCGCGGAAAAGAGGATGAAACACTGCCTCATACCAGTTCTACAGTAGTTAAGTAATTCATTATTCAATATTGAATGATTAGTGAATCCAACTTTATTAAATACTTTTGTTATTGCTTTATAGATGTTTACTGTATTTAATAGCATAGATGCAGTTTTCTCAGCAAGTCCTGTTTGATCCATCAACATTAGCTTACAGTAACATTAGCTTACATCAACATTGTCTTACAGTAAATGTGTTGTTGTAAGATGTACTGTATTATTCCAGTAGTTAGTTTGGCACTGAATGATATTAGTTAATATGATCTACATATTCTGCTTCAGTTCCAATACCTTTTTTTTTTTGTAGTTCACCTCAACATTGTCAGTGACTGCATAGGAACTGTGACTGCATAGGAACTGTGACTCCATAGGAACTGTGACTGCATAGGAACTGTGACTGCATAGGAACTGTGACTCCATAGGAACTGTGACTGCATAGGAACTGTGACTGCATAGGAACTGTGACTGCATAGGAACTGTGACTCCATAGGAACTGTGACTCCATAGGAACTGTGACTGCATAGGAACTGTGACTGCATAGGAACTGTGACTCCATAGGAACTGTGACTGCATAGGAACTGTGACTGCATAGGAACTGTGACTGCATAGGAACTGTGACTCCATAGGAACTGTGACTGCATAGGAACTGTGACTGCATAGGAACTGTGACTGCATAGGAACTGTGACTGCATAGGAACTGTGACTCCATAGGAACTGTGACTGCATAGGAACTGTGACTGCATAGGAACTGTGACTCCATAGGAACTGTGACTGCATAGGAACTTACAGTGCCTTGCGAAAGTATTCGGCCCCCTTGAACTTTGCGACCTTTTGCCACATTTCAGGCTTCAAACATAAAGATATAAAACTGTATTTTTTTGTGAAGAATCAACAACAAGTGGGACACAATCATGAAGTGGAACGACATTTATTGGATATTTCAAACTTTTTTAACAAATCAAAAACTGAAAAATTGGGCGTGCTGGATTGGGCGTGCTGGTTTGGGTCCACTGGACCCAGGGTAATAAAAGTGTGTGTGTGTGTGTGTGTGTGAAAACAAGTAAAAATTAAACAAAAAGGTTTGTTGTGTGCCTTCACTCTGTCCTCCTCCTCCCTGGGCCTGCTGTTTCAGCATAGCACCAAGAACCTGTCTGTGTCCCACTTTTCTCGCACTCTTTACCCCTTTGTAGTGTGTGAAACTACACAATGTCTTGCAGGAGCCTGCACAATGTTATTACAATACATTATTACAATACATTATTTTGATACTTTGTAGAAAATGCAGTATTTTCCCACACTCTACCCCAGCCAGTTGCAAATTGGTGGAGGGACACAACAAATAAATAGCTTTGCATGTGTGGCTCCTTACCACAATCAATCAGTATGGCAAAAAATAATCTCTGCTCAGAGGGACTTAGAAATATTTTTTGCAGGGAGAGGAGCTAGTGTGGAAGGAGCATCTTCAACTTTTGCAGATGAAGAATTTTCAGAATATGAAGATCATGTCTCTGTCAATTCGGAGTCTGACAGTGAGTTGGAAGAAGAGGATGAGATTGACCCTAAGGATACAAGCAGGGCCGACGCATGTGGTTACTTATGTTCAGAACAAAAAGTCTTCTATTGAACTGCTCATCCCAGACACCATCCAGAAAATCATTCTGGACTGCACTAATTTGGAGGGAAGGTGTGTTTTTGGAGAGAGATGAAAGGAGATGGACCAAACTCATTTACATGCACACTTTGGAGTTATTTTCCTTGCTGATGTTTTCAGATCCAATGGGGAATCCACAGAATCCCTGTGGGATGCAGAAACTGGCAGAGAACCTTTCAGTGCAACAATGTCTCTGGAAAACTTTATTTCCAGGATAATCCGCTTCGATAAGCGAGACACCAGACCAGCTTGGCGGCAGAGAGACAAGCTAGCTGCAATCAGGTCAGTGTGGGACAAGTGTGTGGACCGCCTTCCCCTGTTTTACAACCATGGGCCCAACGTTACTGTTGACGAGCAGGCCGCTGCCTCTTCAGACAGTACAATATAAACCTGCAAAATATGGAATCAAGATCTGGGCAGCCTGTGATGCTGCTTCGTCAAGTGTATACGGGGAAGCCAGATGAAAGAGCCCCTGAGAAGAACCAAGGGATGCAGGTTGTCCTGGATGTGACACAGGGATTCCTGGATGGCCTAAGCTGGGACAGGAGCTCCTCAAGAGGAAGCTGACGATGGTCAGAACAGTAAGAAAAAACAAGCCAAAGCTGCCACCTCAGCTGTTGAATACACAGAACAGGCCTATCAATTCCTCTAAGTTTGTGTTCATGGCCGACACGTCCCTAGTGTACTACGTGCCAAAGAAAGGCAAAAATGTAGTACTAATGAGTACGGTGCATAGGGATGTGAGAATCTGTGGCCAGGAACATAAAAAAACAGAAATCATAATGGATTACAATGCCACAAAAGGAGGGGTGGACAATTTAGACAAGCTGGTGACTGGCTACAGCTTGGACATCAGCTTGGACATCTCTTGGACATCTCAGCGTAGAACACGTTTGTCATCAGGATGGCGTTGAACCCAAATTGGAAAAGAGGGAAGCTCCAGAGGAGAAGGCTCTTTCTCGAGGAGCTGGGCAAGACATTGGTAAGACCTAAAATCCAGAGTCAACATATCTCAAGGACCCCAGCTTCTGCAGCCATCGTGAGGAGGTTTCAGGAGGATGCTGGTGCCCCATCCCCCCGACCCACAGAACCAACAACTCCAATACCGGAAGTAAGTGTGTGTGTGTGTGTGTGTGTGTGTGTGTGTGTGTGTGTGTGTGTGTGTGTGTGTGTGTGTGTGTGTCTGACTCTCCTACCTTGGCCTGTTGTAACTATAATGTGAGTAGGTGAGTGATATGTTAGTAAAATTCCTGAACTAAGTTTTTTCATCATTCTAGATTGCAGCCGGTAGCAACAACAAGAAGCGCTGTGATGTGTGTGTGGACCCAAGAAGGACAGGAAGACACAGTACACATGCATCAAGTGCAAGAAATACATTTGCAGAGTAAAACTCTGTCCCTCATGTGGTGTGTAGACCGGCCTTAATTTGTGTTCAATGGGGCTCATTTTGTCACGCCCTGATTTGTTTCACCTGTCCTTGTGCTTGTCTCCAGCCCCTTCCGGTGTCTCCCATCTTCCCTACTTATCTCCTGGGTATTTATACCTGTGTTTTCTGTCTGTCTTTGTTGTGTTACAGCATGCATTTTGTAGCTGGCCTACACACCCTATAATGTCAAAGTGAAATTATGTTTTTAGGACAAATTCATGAAAAATTAAAAGCTGAAATGTCAATAAGTATTCAACCCCTTTGTAATGGCAAGCCTATATAAGTTCCGGAGTAAGAATTTGCTTAACAAGTCACATAATAAGTTGCATGGATTCTCTGTGTGCAATAATAGTGTTTAACATGATTTTAGAATGACTACCTCATCTCTGTAACCCACATATGTAATTATCTGTAAGGTCCCTTAGTTGAATTTCAATTAATTTCAAACAAAGATTCAAACGACAAAGACCAGGGCGGTTTTCCAATGCCTCGCAAAGAAGGGCATCTGTTGGCAGACATTGAATATCCCGTTGAGCATGGTGAAGTTATTAATTACACTTTGGATGGTGTATCAATACACCCAGTCACTACAAAGATACAGATGTCCTTCCTAACTCAGTTGCTGGAGAGGAAGGAAACCGCTCAGGGATTTCACCATGAGGCCAATGGTTGGTTTAAAACAGTTACAGAGTGTAATGGCTGTTGATAGGAGAAAACTGAGGATGAATCAACAACATTGTAGTTACTCCACAATACTAACCTATATAACAGAGTGAAAAGACGGAAGCCTGTACAGAATACAAATATTCCAAAACATGCATCCTGTTTGCAACAAGGCACTAAATTAATACTGCAAAATAATTCACTTTTTGTCCTGAATACAAAGTGTTGTGTTTGGGGCAAATCCAATACAACATATTCCTGAATACCACTCTCCAAATTTCCAAGCATAGTGGTGGCTGCATCATGTTATGGGTCTTTTTTATTTATTTTTAACTAGGCAAGTCAGTTAAGAACAAATTCTTATTTACAATGACAGCCTACCAACAAACAGTGTTAACTGCCTTGTTCAGGGGAAGAAAGACAGATACCTTGGGGATTCGATCCAGCAACCTTTCGGTTACTGGCCCAACGCTCTAACCACCAGGCTACCTGCCACTTGTAATAGTAAAGGACTGGAGAGTGCTTCAGGATAAAAATAAACGGAAAGCTAAGCACACCCAAAATCATAGCTGGTTGAGTCTGCTTTTCACCAGACACCGGGAGATGAATTCACCATTCAGCAGGACAATAACCTGAAACACAAGGCCAAATATACACTGGAGTTGTTTACCAAGAAGATGTGAATGTTCCTGAGTGTCTGAGTTAGTTTTGATTTGATTCTACTTGAGAATCTATGGCAAGACGTGAAATTGGTTGTCTAAATGATCAACATCGAATTTGATGTTGCACAATCCAGTTGTGGAAAGCTCTTAGAGACTTACCCAGAAAGACTCACAGCTGTTATCGCTGCCAAAGGTGCTTTTACAAATTATTGACTCGGGGGTATGAATACTTACATGAATGAGATATTTCTGTATTTAATTAGCAATTTGCAAAAATTTCAAAAATATGTTTTCAATTTGTCATTCAGAGTTATTGTGTGTAGATGGGTGAGAAAACCCCCAGATTTAATCAATTTTGAATGCAAACTATAACACATACAGAATGTGGAATAAGTCAAGGGGTATGCATTCTTTCTGAAGGCGCTGTATATTTGCAAACAGTCACACTTAAACACTTCCACAGCTAATTTCCATGGCAACACAGTCGCAGTCCATGGTCGCTGTGGTTGGTCTCTGCACATGGTCCCCCCCTATTTCTCTCTCTCTCTCTCTCTCTCTCTCTCTCTCTCTCCATTTGAGTGTTTTTACTCTATATATCTCTCTTCTTGTCACTCCCTGCATCTGTGGACTTCGCCCTATTCCTTAAATTCCTTCCCTCTTCTGCTTCTTCCCTCTGTATCTCTCGTCTGGTGTATTGCTGTTCCTGCATTCACACGTCTCTCCCTCTCTGCGTCTTTTGTCCTGTCACTCTCAGCTCAATCCTTGTGTGCACTGGGAACACGTTGCATCTCAGTAGAAGTCCATACCAAGCATGACTCACAATCTCCTCTCTCTCTCTCTCCCTCTCTCTCTCGCCCTCTCTCTCTCTCTCCCCTTGATCTCGCCCTCTCTTTCTCTCTCTCTCTCGCTCTCTCTCTCTCTCTCTCTCTCTCTCTCCCCTTGATCTCTCTCTCTCTCCCCTTGATCTCTCTCTCGCTCTCTCTCTGTCTCCTCATATACTGTACCTCTCCACTGTTCCCTTCACCAGCTATCTCCCCTATTTTTTCCTCTCCTCTCTTTTCTCTCTCTCTTCTTACCTCCCTCTCTCCCCAACAACTGTCTCCCACTTTTCCTCCTCCTCTATTTACTTCTCCTTTCTCTTTTCGTCTCTCATACTCTCACTCCTTTCTCTTTTCATCTCTCACTCCTTTCTCTTTTCATCTCTCACTCCTTTCTCTTTTCATCTCACTCCTTTCTCTTTTCATCTCTCACCCCTTTCTCTTTTCATCTCTCACTCCTTTCTCTTTTCATCTCTCACCCCTTTCTCTTTTCATACTCTCACTCCTTTCTCTTTTCATCTCACTCCTTTCTCTTTTCATCTCTCACTCCTTTCTCTTTTCATCTCACTCCTTTCTCTTTTCATCTCTCATCCTCTCACTCCTTTCTCTTTTCATCTCTCATCCTCTCACTCCTTTCTCTTTTCATCTCTCATCCTCTCACTCCTTTCTCTTTTCATCTCTCATCCTCTCATTCCTTTCTCTTTTCATCTCTCAGTCCTTTCTCTTTTCATCTCACTCCTTTCTCTTTTCATCTCTCTTCCTCTCACTCCTTTCTCTTTTCATCTCTCATCCTCTCACTCCCTTCTCTTTTCATCTCTCATCCTCTCACTCCTTTCTCTTTTCATCTCTCACTCCTTTCTCTTTTCATCTCACTCCTTTCTCTTTTCATCTCTCATCCTCTCATTCCTTTCTCTTTTCATCTCTCACTCCTTTCTCTTTTCATCTCACTCCTTTCTCTTTTCATCTCTCTTCCTCTCACTCCTTTCTCTTTTCATCTCTCATCCTCTCACTCCCTTCTCTTTTCATCTCTCATCCTCTCACTCCTTTCTCTTTTCATCTCTCACTCCTTTCTCTTTTCATCTCACTCCTTTCTCTTTTCATCTCTCATCCTCTCATTCCTTTCTCTTTTCATCTCTCACTCCTTTCTCTTTTCATCTCACTCCTTTCTCTTTTCATCTCTCTTCCTCTCCCTCCCTTCTCTTTTCATCTCTCTTCCTCTCACTCCTTTCTCTTTTCATCTCTCATCCTCTCACTCCCTTCTCTTTTCATCTCTCATCCTCTCACTCCTTTCTCTTTTCATCTCTCATCCTCTCACTCCTTTCTCTTTTCATCTCTCACTCCTTTCTCTTTTCATCTCTCATCCTCTCACTCCCTTCTCTTTTCATATCTCATCCTCTCACTCCTTTCTCTTTTCATCTCTCACTCCTTTCTCTTTTCATCTCACTCCTTTCTCTTTTCATCTCTCATCCTCTCATTCCTTTCTCTTTTCATCTCTCACTCCTTTCTCTTTTCATCTCACTCCTTTCTCTTTTCATCTCTCTTCCTCTCCCTCCCTTCTCTTTTCATCTCTCTTCCTCTCACTCCTTTCTCTTTTAATCTCTCTTCCTCTCACTCCTTTCTCTTTTCATCTCTCATCCTCTCACTCCCTTCTCTTTTCATCTCTCATCCTCTCACTCCTTTCTCTTTTCATCTCTCATCCTCTCACTCCTTTCTCTTTTCATCGCTCACTCCTTTCTCTTCATCTCTCACTCCTGTCTCTTCATCTCTCACTCCTTTCTCTTTTCATCTCTCACTCCTTTCTCTTTTCATCTCTCACTCCTTTCTCTTTTCATCTCTCACTCCTTTCTCTTTTCATCTCTCATTATCTCACTCCTTTCTCTTTTCATCTCACTCCTTTCTCTTCATCTCTCACTCCTTTCTCTTCATCCCTCACTCCTTTCTCTTCATCTCTCACTCCTTTCTCTTTTCATCTATCTTCCTCTCTGTCTCCCCCTTTCCCCTCCCTCCTCGCTAGGTAAGCATAACTATTTCTGGAGTGCCGTCTGAAAGATTCAGTCTGTCACCAGAATCATTTCAATGCTAATTTCCCTGGCATCTGTGATAAGTAAATTCACTCTGGCAAACACATTGTCATCAGCTTCTGAGGATTGGATTTTTCTCTCCTCTCCTCCACAGCTTGTGCATAAGGATCTGAAGCGAGGCGGGTTTGATGAACACATGCACATACACAAACACACTCACATACACAAACACACACATAAGAGTTTAGCGGGTTGGTTTGATGAACAAACAACAAACAGTGAGCACCCACCCACCACTGTCTCTCTCTATCTCTCTCTCTCTCCATCTCTGTCTCTCTCTCTCTCTCTTTCTCTCTCTCCATCTCTCCATCTCTCTCTCTCTCACTCACACACACACACAGTCTTGTACAGCTAACCTTGTGGGGACACATAATTCAGTTCCATTCAAAATCCTATTTTCCCTAACCTTAACCCAAAAACCTAACTTTAACACTAAACCTAACCCTAGCTCCTAACCCTAAAACGAACCCTCGCTCCTAACCCTAAAATTAACCCTTTAACCTTATCCCCAAACCCCTTAGAATAACATTTGACCTAGTGGGGACTAATATATATATATATATATATATATATATATATATATTTTTTTTTTTATTATTCTTGTGCAGACACATGAACACACACACACACACACACACACACACACACAGTGGGCAGAGGATGAAAGTCATGCTAATACATGTGTGACACAGCTGTCATTTAACACAGCCTGCTGCAAAATGTCGAATTGCCTTTCTATCGTGATTCATAAAATACATTTCTATTACGACACAGCCGTTTATACACACCCACTTTAGGCAGTGATGATTTTATGTGTCATGGCTTGGCTCACTGGAGTGTGTTTGGGCTGTTCAGAGAGAACCCTTCACTGGAGTGTGTTAGGGCTGTTCAGAAGGAACCCTTCACTGGAGTGTGTTAGGGCTGTTCAGAGAGAACCCTTCACTGGAGTGTGTTATGGCTGTTCAGAGAGAACTCTTCACTGGAGTGTGTTAGGGCTGTTCAGAGGGAACCCTTCACTGGAGTGTGTTAGGGCTGTTCAGAGGGAACCCTTCACTGGAGTGTGTTAGGGCTGTTCAGAGAGAACCCTTCACTGGAGTGTGTTAGGGCTGTTCAGAGGGAACCCTTCACTGGAGTGTGTTGTGTTGTTCAGAGAGAACCCTTCACTGGAGTGTGTTGTGTTGTTCAGAGGGAACCCTTCACTGGAGTGTGTTGTGCTGTTCAGAGAGAACCCTTCACTGGAGTGTGTTAGGGCTGTTCAGAGAGAACCCTTCACTGGAGTGTGTTAGGGCTGTTCAGAGGGAACCCTTCACTGGAGTGTGTTGTGTTGTTCAGAGAGAACCCTTCACTGGAGTGTGTTAGGGCTGTTCAGAGAGAACCCTTCACTGGAGTGTGTTAGGGCTGTTCAGAGAGAACCCTTCACTGGAGTGTGTTGTGTTGTTCAGAGGGAACCCTTCACTGGAGTGTGTTGTGTTGTTCAGAGGGAACCCTTCACTGGAGTGTGTTGTGCTGTTCAGAGAGAACCCTTCACTGGAGTGTGTTAGGGCTGTTCAGAGAGAACCCTTCACTGGAGTGTGTTAGGGCTGTTCAGAGGGAACCCTTCACTGGAGTGTGTTAGGGCTGTTCAGAGGGAACCCTTCACTGGAGTGTGTTGTGCTGTTCAGAGAGAACCCTTCACTGGAGTATGTTGTGTTGTTCAGAGGGAACCCTTCACTGGAGTGTGTTAGGGCTGTTCAGAGGGAACCCTTCACTGGAGTATGTTGTGTTGTTCAGAGGGAACCCTTCACTGGAGTGTGTTAGGGCTGTTCAGAGAGAACCCTTCACTGGAGTGTGTTGTGCTGTTCAGAGAGAACCCTTCACTGGAGTGTGTTGTGTTGTTCAGAGAGAACCCTTCACTGGAGTGTGTTAGGGCTGTTCAGAGAGAACCCTTCACTGGAGTGTGTTGTGTTGTTCAGAGAGAACCCTTCACTGGAGTGTGTTAGGGCTGTTCAGAGAGAACCCTTCACTGGATTGTGTTAGGGCTGTTCAGAGAGAACCCTTCACTGGAGTGTGTTAGGGCTGTTCAGAGGGAACCCTTCACTGGAGTGTGTTAGGGCTGTTCAGAGGGAACCCTTCACTGGAGTGTGTTGTGTTGTTCAGAGAGAACCCTTCACTGGAGTGTGTTAGGGCTGTTCAGAGAGAACCCTTCACTGGAGTGTGTTGTGTTGTTCAGAGAGAACCCTTCACTGGAGTGTGTTGTGTTGTTCAGAGAGAACCCTTCACTGGAGTGTGTTAGGGCTGTTCAGAGAGAACCCTTCACTGGAGTGTGTTGTGCCGTTCAGAGGGAACCCTTCACTGGAGTTCAGTCTTTTGGAGGAGAGTGAACAAACACTCCATATCACACACTGTTGTGTGTTTTGCAGAAAAGGGCACCTACTGGTGTGTAAGACGACACAGGTACATACTAGTGTGCATGAGCGCGCTCACAACCACATGTGCACGCAGACACACTTTCTTTGACTGTATTATGGATTAAGGAAGGCTGAAGTCTAGTGGACTTTAACAGGGTGACTGAGTGCAAGGTCAGAGTGCTCATGAGGACATGCCTGCCTGGACACACACCATTACACTGTTAACAGAGTTCACAGAGGTGCTTCTACATCTGCATGGCTTGCTGTTTGGGGTTTTAGGCTTGGTTTTTGCATAAGCACTTTGTGACATCTGCTGATGAAGAAAGGGCTTTATAAATATATTGTATTTGATTTGAAATGTACCCTTTGACAGTGCATGCTTTCATCACATGCTGAAGGCTGAAGAGCCAAGTAACCACGGGTGAGAGAGCGAGAGAGAGAGAGAGAGAGAGAGAGAGAGAGAGAGAGAGAGAGAGAGAGAGAGAGAGAGAGAGAGAAGGGCTTTCTATGTCATCAAAAGGAACATAAAATCCGACATACCAACTGGGAATGTCAGAGAAAATAATCGATGTGTTTGAAAGAAATGGCAGAAATGAATCAGTGAAGCAGGCTGGTGTACAAGATGGAGATGACTGCCACACGGTCAATAAGGTGGACCGTCATCTTGAAGAGAGCAGAACTGAGAATAGCACTTCCACTCAGGACACACCTGACACAAGTACATGGTTACACGTTGTGCATTTATATGGCTAAAGTCTAGGAAAGCATGCACACGCATGCATGCAGACAAGTGTACACACACACTCCCACTCCCTGGCCAACCAAAACACCTGTCCTCCTGCCTTGCCTTTCTTCTCCACTGCGTCTCCAAGGTTACCCCGGCTCAGCGCCGGGCACCTCTCTTGCTTTAATTTGTTCATCAACACAAATTAATCACACATCAGCGTGGATTGCTTATGTCAGCTGGAAATAAGTCGACTGGTTCTACCAGTGGCGCGCTGGGGATTTTTCTCCAACACGCCAGTCGGCTTAATTTGAAACTTTTTTGACAAGATCTGGGTGGGTGAAAAGCGTTGTCTCTGTTAAGTTGGCGCTGTGTACTTTGGTTGCGTTGCTCGTTCTTTTATTGCTCTCTCCCTCAGACATACACTCTCTCTATTTCATTAGCTCTCTCTCTCTCTCTATTTCATTAGCTCTCTCTCTCTATTTCATTAGTGCTCTCTTTCTCTCTCTCTCTCTCTCTATTTCATTAGCTCTCTCTCTCTCTCTCTATTTCTTTAGTGCTCTTTCTCTCTCTCTCTCTATTTCATTAGCTCTCTCTCTCTATTTCTTTAGTGCTCTCTTTCTCTCTCTCTCTCTCTCTATTTCATTATGTCTCTCTTTCTCTCTCTCTCTCTCTCTCTCTCTCTATTTCTTTAGTGCTCTCTCTCTCTCTCTCTCTATTTCATTAGCTCTCTCTCTCTCTCTCTCTCTCTCTCTCACTCTCTCTATTTCATTAGCTCTCTCTCTCTATTTCATTATCTCTCTCTCTCTCTCTCTCTCTATTTCATTAGCTCTCTCTCTCTCTCTCTCTCTCTCTCTCTCTCTCTCTCTCTCTCTCTCTCTCTCTCTCTCTCTCTCTCCGTGACCAGGTTTTTTTTTTAGCAGTGCCCTTTTAGCCCTTTTAGCTTTGCTCCTCTCTCCCCTGACTATCTGGTGTGTGTGTGTCCTCTTAACATTGCTCTCCCTGGCTAAAGTACTATGAGGCAGCAGGATACCACTTTAGGCTGGATACGACTGCAGGCTCTCAGTGCCATGCATCATCATTGTCAAGAGTCCTGAGTGAGTTTATAGTACATTGCCAATGCACAGGAAGACAGACAGACAGACAGACAGACAGACAGACAGACAGACAGACAGACAGACAGACAGACAGACAGACAGACAGACAGACAGACAGACAAGATGGATGGAAAGCAAATTGCTGTCAAAGGCAAATAAAGTCATCTTGAACATCAACGATTGGAACGTGATGTATTTAGTGATGTTTAAAATGAGAAGGGGTCTGAAGAAAGAAAGGACATTCACATGAGCACCACAATGCCTACTCCACCCATGCTATATACCAAGGTTTTCCAGTACACCGTTTTGATCTACAACAGTAGCTATGTTGGTCTATTGTACTTCCAACAATGTGTATGCAGGTTGCTTAGGATTCAAACCTTCTCAAACAGCCTAATTCAGATTCTCAGAGGAGGTGCTTCCACAATAATGTGAATATTGGATTCTTCACACATCACACTAATCCCATTTCATTCCTTTTTCAAACTTCTTTTTAATTATAGGAAAACAAGCTTTGCTTTTATACTTACAAGACCATCATGCTTGATTGATTGAGCTGTTTTGTCTTGCAGTAATGTGGCGCCTGCCTGTATTTCCTTAAACCTTTATTTTAGCAATACTTATCACTTTCTTTGGTCAGTAGGTGTCCAACATAACAACAGGTGTTTGTGTGTTGGACACAGTCACTCATATATAGAGGTCTATAGATATATAGAGGTCTATAGGTCTATAGAGCCTGTTTTCATTCCTGATCTATATAACCGTTAGCTTACCTGTGTAATATTGACCAGCTCAGAAACACTTGTTTTGCCAACATGGTCCTGTTATATCAATGGGCAGTTCATTACCTCTGTCAGATGAATATGTAGCTTAAAGTCATGTGTGTATTTGTATTTATTTTACTATAAAGATGGTGACGCTGCAATTATACACATATACAATAGGCCTATATATAAAAATACATTTGTCCTAATGATATACAGTTGAAGTCGGAAGTTTACATACACCTTAGCCAAATATATTTTTCACAATTCCTGACATTTAATCCTAGTAAGAATTCCCTGTCTTAGGTCAGTTAGGATCACCAATTTATTTTAAAAATGTGAAATGTCAGAATAATAGTAGAGAGAATGATTTATTTCAGCTTTTATTTCTTTCATCACATTCCCAGTGGGTCAGAAGTTTACATTCACTCAATGAGTATTTGGTAGCATTGCCTTCAAATTATTTTCCTTGGGTCAAACGTTTTGGGTAGCCTTCCACAAGCTTCCCACAATAAGTTGGGTGTATTTTGGCCCATTCCTCCTGACAGAGCTGGTGTAACTGAGTCAGGTTTGTAGGCCTCCTTGCTCGCACAGGCTTTTTCAGTTCTGCCCACACATTCTCTATGGGATTGAGGTCAGGGCTTTGTGATGACCACTCCAGTACCTTGACTTTGTTGTCCTTAAGCCATTTTGCCACAACTTTGGAAGTTTGCTTGGGGTCATTGTCCATTTGGAACACCCATTTGCGATCAAGCTTTAACTTCCTGACTGATGTCTGAGATGTTGCTTCAATATATCCGCATAATTTTCCTTCCTCATGAAGCCATCTATTTTGTGAAGTGCACCAGTCTCTCCTGCAGCAAAGCACCCCACAACATGATGCTGCCACCCCCATGCTTCACGGTTGGGATGGTGTTCTTCAGCTTGCAAGCCTCCCCCTTTTCCTCCAAACATAACAATGGTCATTATGGCCAAAAAGTTATATTTTTGTTTCATCAGACCAGAGGACATTTCTCCAAAAAGTGAGATCTTTGACCCCATGTGCAGTTACAAACCGTAGACTGGCATTATCCGGCAGTTTTGGAGCAGTGGCTTCTACCTTGCTGTGTGGCCTTTCAGGTTCTGTCAGTATAGGACTCGTACCTGTTTCCTCCAGCATCTTCACAAGGTCCTTTGCTGTTATTCCGGGATTGATTGAGCACTTTTCGCACCAAAGTGTGTTCATCGCTAGGAAACAGAACGCGTCTCCTTCCTGAGCGGGATGACGGCTGTGTGGTCCCATAGTGTTTATACTTTCGTGCTGTTGTTTGTGCAGGTGAACGTGGTACCTTCAGGCGTTTGGAAATTGCTCCCAAGGATTATCCAGACTTGTGGAGGTCTTGGCTGATTTATTTTGATTTTCCTATGATGGCACTGAGTTTGAAGGTAGGCCTTAAAATACATCCACAGGTACACCTCCAATTGACTCAAATGATGTAAATTCAGAAGTTTCTAAAGCCATGACATAATTTTCTGGAATTTTCCAAGCTGTTTATAGGCACAGTCAACTTAGTGTATGTAAACTTCTGACCCACTGGAATTGTGATACAGTGAATTGTAAGTGAAATAATCTGTCTGTAAACAATTGTCGGGAAAAACGACTAGTGTCATGCACAAAGTAGATGTTCTAACCGACTTGCTAAAACTATAGTTTGTTAACAAGACATTTGTGGAGTGGTTGAAAAACGAGTTTTAATAAGTGTATGTAAACTTCCAACTTCAACTGTATAGGCTTTATATACAGTTGAAGTCAGAAGTGTACATACACTGTTCGTCAAACATCTCATTCCAAAATCATTGGCATTAATATGGACTTGGTCCCCCCGTTGCTGCTATAACAGTCTCCACTCTTCTGGGAAGGCTTTCTAATAGATGTTGGAACATTGCTACGAGGACTTGCTTCCATTCAGCCACAAGAGCATTAGTGAGGTTGGGCACTGATGTTGGGCGATTAGGGCTGGGTCATAGTCGGCATTCCAATTCATCCCAAAGGAGTTTTATTAGGTTGAGGGCTGGGCTCTGTGCAGGCCAGTCAAGTTCTTCCAAACCTATCTCGATAAACCATTTCTGTATGTACCTCGCTGTGTGCACGAGGGTATAGTCCTGCCGAAACAGAAATGTGCCTTCCCCAAACTGTTGCCACAACGTTGGAAGCATAGCAATGCTCAGAATGTCATTGTTTACTATAGCAGTAAGATTTCCCTTCACTGGAACTAAGGGGCCGAAACCATGAAAAACAGCCCCAGAACATTATTCCTCCTCCACCAAACTTTACAGTTGGCACTATGCATTAGGGCAGGTAGCGTTCTCCTGGCATCCGCCAAACCCAAATTCATCCTTTGGACCGCCAGGTGGTGAATCGTGATCACTCCAGTGAACGTGTTTCCACTTCTCCTGAGTCCAATGGCGCGAGCTTTACACCACTCCAGCCAACTGTTCCCATTGCGAATGGTGATCTTAAGCTTGTGTGCGGCTGCTCGGCCATGGAAACCCATTTCATGAAACTCCCGACGAACAATTATTGTGCTAACGTTGCTTCCAGAGGCAGTTTGGAACTCGGTAGTGAGTGTTACAACCGAAGACAGACGATTTTTACGCACTACGCGCTTCAGCACTTGGTGGTCCCGTTCTGTGAGCTTGTGTGGCCTACCACTTTGTGGCTGAGCTGTTGTTGCTCCTAGACGTTTCTAGAAATTTGACTTGTTGGAAAGGTGGCATCCTATGACGGTGCCACATTGAATGTCACTGAGCTCTTCAGTATGGCTATTTTACTGCCAATGTTCATCTATGGAGATTGCATGGCTGTTTGCTCGATTTTATACACCAACAGGTGTGGCTGAAATAGCTGAATCCACTAATTTGAAGGGATGGCCACATACTTTTGTATAGATAGTGTAGAGTGGCAAGAAAAAGTATGTGAACCCTTTGGAATTACCTGGATTTCTGCATAAATTGGTCATCAAATTTGATTCGATCTTCATCTAGTCACAACAATAGACAAACATAGTGTGCTTAAACTAATAACACACAAATTATCGTATTTTTCTTATCTACATTGAATACATCATTTAAACATTCACAGTGTAGGTTGGAAAAAGTATGTGAACCCCTAGTCTAATGACTTCTCCAAATGCTAATTGGAGTCAGAAGCTAACCTGGAGTCCAATCAATGAGATGAGATTGGAGATGTTGGTTAGCACTGCCTTGCCCTATAAAAACACTCACAAAATTTGAGTTTGCTATTCATAAGAAGCATTGCCTGATGTGAACCATGCCTCGAACAAAAGAGATCTCAGACGACCTAAGATTAAGAATTGTTGACCTGCATAAAGCTGGAAAGGGTTACCAAAGTATCTCTAAAAGCCTTGATGTTCATCAGTCCACGGTAAGACAAATAGTCTATAAATGGAGAAATTTCAGCACTGTTGCTACTCTCCCTAGAAGTGGCCGTCTTGCAAAGATGACTGCAAGAGCACAGCAAAGAATGCTCAATGAGGTTAAGAAGAATCCTAGAGTATCAGCTAAAGACATACAGAAATGGAACATGCATGGAACATGCTAACATCTCTATTGACGAGTCTACGATATGTAAAACACTAAACAAGAATGGTGTTCATGGGAGGACACCACAGATGAAGCCACTGCTGTCCAGAAAAACATTGATGCACGTCTGAAGTTTGCAAAAGTGAACATGGATGTTCCACAGCGCTACTGGCACAATATTCTGTGGACAGAGGAAACTACAGTTGAGTTGTTTGGAAGGAACACATAACAATATGTGTGGAGAAAAAATGGCACAGCCCACCAACATCAAAACCTTATCCCAACTGTAAAGTATGGTGTAGGGAGCATCATAGTTTGGGGCTGCTTTGCTGCCTTAGGGCCTGGACAGCTTGCTATCATCGACGGAAAAATGTATTCCCAAGTTTATCAAGACATTTTGCAGGAGAATGTTAGGCTATCTGTCAATTGAAGCTCAACAGAAGTTGGGTGATGCAACAGGAAACGACCCAAAACACAGAAGTAAATCAACAACAGAATGGCTTCTACGCCTTCTGGAGTGGCCTAGTCAGAGTCCTGACCTCAACCTGATTGAGATGCTGTGGCATGACCTCAAGAGAGCGATTCACACACCAGACATTCCAAGAATATTGCTGAACTGAAACAGGTTTGTAAAGAGGAACGGTCCAAAATTCAACAGAAGAAATTTAAAAGCACGGGGAAGCACAGCCGCGAGCTGCCCACTGACACGAGCCTACCAGACGAGCTAAATCACTATGCTCTCTTCGAGAGGCATGCATGAGAGCATCAATTGTTCCGGACGACTGTGTGATCACGCTCTCCGTAGCCGACATGAGCAAGACCTTTAAACAGGTCAACATATACATATATATCTGCGGGGCCAGATGGATAACCAGGACGTGTGCTCCGTGCATGTGCTGACCAACTGGCAGGTGTCTTCACTGACATTTTTAACATGTCCCTGATTGAGTCTGTAATACCAACATGTTTCAATCAGACCACCATAGTCTCTGTGCCCAAGAAAACAACCTGCCTAAATGACTACAGACACGCAGCACTCACGTCCATAGCCATGAAGTGCTTTGAAAGGCTTGTAACGGCTCACATCAACACCAGATCCACAGATGATGCAATCTCTATTGCACTCCACACTGCCCTTTCCCACCTGGACAAAAGGAACACATGTGAGAATGCTATTAATTTATTACAGCTCAGCGTTCAACACCATAGTACCCTCAAAGTTCATCACTAAGCTAACGGTCCTGGGACTAAACACCTCCCTCCGCAACTGGATCCTGGAATTCCTGATGGGCTGCCCCCAAGTGGTGAGGGTAGGTAGCAACATATCTGCTACGCTGATCCTCAACACTGGAGCCCCCCAGGGGTGTGTGCTCAGTCCCCTCCTGCACTCCTTGTTCACCCACGACTGCATGGCCAGGCACGACTCCAACACCACCATTAAGTTTGCAGACAACACAACAGTGGTAGGCCTGATCACCGACAACAACGAGACAGCCTATAGGGAGGAGGTCAGAGACCTGGCCGGATGGTGCCAGAATAACAACCTATCCCTCAATGTAACCAAAACTAAGGAGATGATTGTGGACTACAGGAAAAGGAGGACCAAGCACGCCCCCATTCTCATCGATGGGGCTGTAGTGGAGCAGGTTGAGAGCTTCAAGTTCCTTGGTGTCCACATCACCAACAAACTAAAATGGTCCAAACACACCCAGACAGTCGTGAAGAGGGCACAACAAAGTCTATTCCCCCTCAGGAAACTAAAAAGATTTGGCATGGGTCCTGAGATCCTCAAAAGGTTCTACAGCTGCAACAGAGAGAGCATCCTGACTGGCTGCATCACTGCCTGGTACAGCAATTGCTCGGGCTCCGACCGCAAGGCACTACAAAGGGTAGTGCGTTTGGCCCAGTACATCACTGGGGCTAAGCTGCCTGTCATCCAGGACCTCTACACCAGGCGGTATCAGAGGAAGGTCCTAAAAATTGTCAAAGACTGTTCTCTCTACTATCGCATGGCAAGTGGTACCGTAGTGCCAGGTCTAGGACAAAATGGCTTCTCAACAGTTTTTACCCCCAAGCCATGAGACTCCTGAACAGGTAACAAATTGCTACCCTGACTATTTGCATTGTGAGACCCCCCAACCCCCCCTGCATAGTGACTTTAACCATATCTACAGTCATGGCCAACAGTTTTGAGAATGACACAAATGTTAATTTTCACAAAGTCTGCTGCCTCAGTGTCTTTAGATATTTTTGTCAGACTTTCTATGGAATACTGCAGTATAATTCCAAGCTTTTATTGACAATCACATGAAATTGATGCAAAGAGTCAATATTTGCAGTGTTGACCCTTCTTTTCCTCTTGAGGATAGACCACAAGTTCTCAATGGGATTAAGGTCTGGAGAATTTCCTGGCCATGGACCCAAAATATTGATGTTTTGTTCCCCGAGCCACTTAGTTATCACTTTTGCCTTATGGCAAGGTGCTCCATCATGCTGGAAAAGGCATTGTTCGTCACCAAACTGTTCCTGGATGGTTGAGAGAAGTTGCTCGCGGAGGATGTTGTTGGTACCATTCTTTATTCATGGCTGTGTTCTTAGGCAAAATTGTGAGTGAGCCCACTCCCTTGGCTGAGAAGCAACCCCACACATGAATGGTCTCAGGATGCTTTACTGTTGGCATGACACAGGACTGATGGTAGCGCTCACCTTGTCTTTTCCGGACATGCTTTTATCCGGATGCCCCAAATAATCGGAAAGGGGATTCATCAGAGAAAATGACTTTACCCCATTCCTCAGCAGTCCAATCCCTGTACCTTTTGCAGAATATCAGTCTGTCCCTGATGTTTTTCATGGAGTGAAGTGGCTTCTTTGCTGCCCTTCTTGACACCAGACCATCCTCCAAAGTGCAGATGCACTCACACCTGACTGCTTCCATTCCTGAGCAAGCTCTGTACTGGTGGTGCCCCGATCCCGCTGCTGAATCAACTTTAGGAGATGGTCCTGGCGCTTGCTGGACTTTCTTGGGTGCCCTGAAGCCTTCTTCACAACAATTGAAGCGCTCTCCTTGAAGTTCTTAATGAGCCGATAAATGGTTGATTTAGGTGCAATCTTACTGGCAGCAATATCCTTGCATGTGAAGCCCTTTTTGTGCAAAGCAATGATGACAGCATGTGTTTCCTTGCAGGTAACCATGGTTGACAGAGGAAGAACAATGATTCCAAGCACCACCCTCCTTTTGAAGCTTCCAGTCTGTTATTCAAACTCAATCAGCATGACAGAGTGATCTCCAGCCTTGTCCTCGTCAACACTCACACCTGTGTTAACGAGAGAATCACTGACATGATGTCAGCTGGTCCTTTTGTGGCAGGGCTGAAATGCAGTGGAAATGTTTTTTGGGGATTCAGTTCATTTGCATGGAAAAGAGGGACTTTGCAATTAATTGCAATTCATCTGATCACTCTTCATAACATTCTGGAGTATATGCAAATTGCCATTATACAAACTGAGGCAGCAGACCTTGTGAAAATTTATATTTGTGTCATTCTCAAAACTTTTGGCCACGACTGTACATGTTCATACCACCTCAATCAGCCGGACTAACCGGTGTCTTTATGTAGCCTCGCTACTTTTATAGCCTCGCTACTGTTTTACACAGTCTTTTTTACTGTTGTTTTTATTTCTTTACTTACCTAGTGTTCATTTAATACCTTTTTGCACTATTGGTGAAAGCCTGTAAGTAAGCATTTCACTGTAAGGTCTACCTGTTGTATTCAGCGCACGTGACAAATAAACTTTGATTTGATTCGAAATTCCTCCTGACTACAGAACATGTTTGGTTGAGGTTATTGCTGCCAAAGGAGGGTCAACCAGTTATTAAATCCAGGAGTTCACAAAATTTTCCCACCCTGCACTGTGAATGTTTACACAGTGTGTTCAATAAAGACATGAAAACGTATAATTGTTTGTGTGTTATTAGTTTAAGGCTGTTTGAGGTCCGTCCATTCCTGTCTGTTGATCTTTCTCCCTGTGCTCGTCCCACCTAGCCCCATTCTCTAACTTTCCCTCCATCTAATTCCCTCCTTCCTCTCCGTCCCTGTCTCTTTCTTGATCTCTTACCCTCTCTATGCTCTTTGTTCTCCTCCCTCTCTCTCCCTATAGTGTTGTTTAGCATTCCCTCTCAGGCCTGTCCACGTTGAGGACAAACTGTCAGACTCTGCCTCATAATTATTCTGCAGGGTTTCAGTATCATGCTACGTTTCCCCCTCTCAGTCCTGTCTGTTATGGCTTCAGAGCTGGCTTTGCTGAGAGACTTACACAACAGTGTGGTCGGGAAAGTGCTGACTACTTACTGGAGCCGACATGGGCTCTCTCTCTGTGTGTGTGTGTGTGTGTGTGTGTGAAGAACAGGGTTTAATGAAGCACTCTTAACTCAGCACATTTACTGTTGCATGGGAGACCAGGGGAAAGGCTGTCACAGTTTGCATGAATAACCCGGCAAAAGATTGCATTAGTTCCACAGCGAAATATAATAGCAGAGAAAAGAAAACGCCAATGAAATCCCCATCTTACCTACTAATCCGCATTTTATTGCCGGTCTGAGACGAGGGGTGTGTGCTGGCGAGGGGTTGTGATCTCCAGACTTGCGTGCGCACATGCAAGAACACACGCACACAAACAGACACACACACACAGAAGCATGCACACAGACGCACGCACACACGCACACATACACACACACACACACACACACACACACACACACACACACACACACACTGATCCTCAGGGCTCAGTCAGACATCTCGACAGAGGCCCAGTTCATATTTCACTGCACAGGATCAATGTGAGTGAGTTATCTAACTTTTAACTTAATTATGGAAACGGGAAATATCTTGTTTCAGAAGATGGAGATAGAGAGAGCGAGCGAGAAGGCGAGAGAGAGAGAAAATGAGAGAGGGGGAGAAAAAGTGAGATGGAGTGAGGGAGAGGAGGAGGGTGTGTTAGAGCAGATCAAAGGCAGACCACAGGCTGTCTCTGTGAGCTGATTAGTAAAGCACGCAGATTGTGACACAGAATGTGTGTGTGTTTGCATATGCATAAGCATGTCTTGGTAATCTGTCTTTATGAGCACTCCTTATCCCCTCTAGCGTATGTCACCGAGCGCCCGCTGCCCAGAGGTGGTCCAGATGGTATGACGGTTCCAGTGTAACGTCTAACGACAGGACTTAATCATAATCACTTTGGGAATATCTTTGCCTAGCCTTAGTTTTCACTTTCACTCAAACCGGTCCATTTTATAATTAGTCATAAAGCAGTAAACTGGCCAGTCATTTCTGGAGTAGGTGAAGTCAGGTGTCTTGGACTAGTGATTAGGAGGTTAGTCAGTTGTCTTGTACTAGTCATTAGGAGGTTAAGTCAGTTGTCCTGGACTAGTGATTAGGAGGTTAGTCAGTTGTCTTGTACTAGTCATTAGGAGGTTAAGTCAGTTGTCCTGGACTAGTCATTAGGAGGTTAGTCAGTTGTCTTGGACAATTCATTAGGAGGTTAGTCAGTTGCTTGGACTAGTCATTAGGAGGTTAGTCAGGTGTCTTGGACTAGTCATTAGGAGGTTAGTCAGTTGTCTTGTACTAGTCATTAGGAGGTTAAGTCAGTTGTCCTGGACTAGTCATTAGGAGGTTAGTCAGTTGTCTTGTACTAGTCATTAGGACGTTAAGTCAGTTGTCCTGGACTAGTCATTAGGAGGTTAGTCAGGTGTGTTGGACTAGTCATTCGGAGGTTTAGTCAGGTGTCTTGGACTAGTTATTAGGATTTTAGTCAGGTGGCTTGGACTAGTCATTAGGTGGTTTAGGAGGTTAGTCAGGTGTCTTGGACTAGTCGTTAGGTGGTTTAGTCAGGTGTCTTGGACTAGTCATAAGGAGGTTTAGTCAGGTGTCTTGGACTAGTCATTAGGAGGTTTAGTCAGGTGTCTTGGACTAGTCATTGGGAGGTTAGTCAGGTGTCTTGGACTATTCATTAGGATGTTTAGTCAGGTGTGTTGTACTAGTCATTCGGAGGTTTAGTCAGGTGTCTTGGACTAGTTATTAGGAGGTTAGTCAGGTGGCTTGGACTAGTCATTAGGAGGTTTAGTCAGGTGTCTTGGACTAGTCATTAGGAGGTTTAGTCAGGTGTCTTGCTCTAGTCATTAGGAGGTTAGTCAGGTGTCTTGGACTATTCATTAGGATGTTAATTCAGGTGTGTTGGACTAGTCATTCGGAGGTTTAGTCAGGTGTCTTGGACTAATTACTAGGAGGTTAGTCAGGTGTGTTGGACTAGTCATTAGGAGGTTTAGTAAGGTGTCTTGGACTATTCATTAGGAGGTTAGTCAGGTGTCTTGGACTAGTCATTAGGAGGTTTAGTCAGGTGTCTTGGACTAGTCATAAGGAGGTTTAGTCAGGTGTCTTGGACTAGTCATAAGGAGGTTTAGTCAGGTGTCTTGGACTATTCATTGGGAGGTTTAGTCAGGTGTGTTGGACTAGTCATTAGGAGGTTAGTCAGGTGTCTTGGCCTAGTTATTAGGAGGTTTAGTCAGGTGTCTTGGACTAGTCATAAGGATGTTTAGTCAGGTGTCTTGGACTAGTCATTAGGAGGTTTAGTCAGGTGTCTTGGACTAGTCATTAGGAGGTTAGTCAGGTATCTTGGACTAGTCATAAGGATGTTTAGTCAGGTGTCTTGGACTAGTCATTGGGAGGTTAAGTCTTGGACTAGTCATTAGGAGGTTAGTCAGGTGTCTTGGACTAGTCATAAGGGGATTTAGTCAGGTGTCTTGGACTAGTCATTAGGAGGTTAGTCAGGTGTCTTGGACTAGTCATTAGGAGGTTTAGTCAGGTGTCTTGGACTAGTCATTAGGAGGTTTAGTCAGGTGTCTTGGACTAGTCATTAGGAGGTTAGTCAGGTATCTTGGACTAGTCATAAGGATGTTTAGTCAGGTGTCTTGGACTAGTCATTGGGAGGTTAAGTCTTGGACTAGTCATTAGGAGGTTAGTCAGTTGTCTTGGACTAGTCATTAGGAGGTTTAGTCAGGTGTCTTGGACTAGTCATTGGGAGGTTAAGTCTTGGACTAGTCATTAGGAGGTTAGTCAGGTGTCTTGGACTAGTCATTGGGAGGTTAAGTCTTGGACTAGTCATTAGGAGGTTAGTCAGGTGTCTTGGACTAGTCATAAGGGGATTTAGTCAGGTGTCTTGGACTAGTCATTAGGAGGTTAGTCAGGTGTCTTGGACTAGTCATTAGGAGGTTTAGTCAGGTGTCTTGGACTAGTCATTAGGAGGTTTAGTCAGGTGTCTTGGACTAGTCATTAGGAGGTTAGTCAGGTATCTTGGACTAGTCATAAGGATGTTTAGTCAGGTGTCTTGGACTAGTCATTGGGAGGTTAAGTCTTGGACTAGTCATTAGGAGGTTAGTCAGTTGTCTTGGACTAGTCATAAGGAGGTTTAGTCAGGTGTCTTGGACTAGTCATTAGGAGGTTTAGTCAGGTGTCTTGGACTAGTCATTAGGAGGTTAGTCAGGTATCTTGGACTAGTCATAAGGATGTTTAGTCAGGTGTCTTGGACTAGTCATTGGGAGGTTAAGTCTTGGACTAGTCATTAGGAGGTTAGTCAGTTGTCTTGGACTAGTCATAAGGGGATTTAGTCAGGTGTCTTGGACTAGTCATTAGGAGGTTATTCAGGTGTCTTGGACTAGTCATTAGGAGGTTTAGTCAGGTGTCTTGGACTAGTCATTAGGAGGTTTAGTCAGGTGTCTTGTACTAGTCATTAGGAGGTTTAGTCAGGTGTCTTGGACTAGTCATTAGTCATCTGGCCAAGGTCACACCAGAGGTAAGGCCATCAGCTACTTGAAACAGATGCCTTCTTGTTACTAAACTGCCCCTCTAAAGGGATAGTTCACTCAAAATACAAATAGATATATAATTTCCACTGGCCTCTATGGCTTTCATAGACTTTTGCTCCAGTGAAGCCAGTGATAGTCAGAGGCAGCTACAATGTTTATTTTGCAGTAAACTTTACCTTTGGTGCTTAATCCACACGTTCAAGTACTTTGTACTCAACTAGCACACTGATTGACAGGCATGTCCAAATGGGCCCCCTAGAGAGAGAGTAAGTGTCAGGGCCCAGTTAGTTTGCGTTGTAAACACTGTGATTACAGTGAAGACGTCAACCCTTCATAAGTAATTGGACACATCATGAAGGGCAGTGATTCACAGAGTCAAACTGGGGGCATGATCTTTTTTTGGGAGCGTGAGAAAAGAACAGAGGAGGAGATGTTTTCTCTTTTGACTAATTTGTAGAAAGGGAAATAGAGAGAGGGAAGTAGAGAGAGAGAGAGACAGGGATGGGGGAGAAGAGACGGGAAGGGAGATGGGGGAATGATGGGGATGGATGGAGTAAGAGAGAGGGATGAAGAAAGAGAGAAAAGAGGGGAGACAACATTAAGAGAGAGAGGATGGAGAGTAGGAATCAGAGAGAGGGGAAATATGTTGTGTAACATTTGTGCTAGCCAGAGGAGAAGTCCGGGGGCCTGTGTTCTGTGTGTTAATAGATTCTCTCAGTGCTGTCTCCAGCTCCACTCTAAACCCCCTCTACTCCACTCTATCCCTGCATCAGGGATTTTTGTGATGCCAGCAGAGTTCTATTTAAAAAGATTCTCAAAAACATCCAGATATCTGCAGGAATACACACGCACAAACACACATGCACAAACACACACACGCACATGCACTCACACACACACACAAACAACACCTCTGACAGAATAGAAAATCAGCATCTTTTCTCACATCTCTTCAAGGGGTGTCCTTGTCACTGCCTGGGCCCAGTTTGTAGCCAAACAACATTTGAACAGCAGGAACATTGCTCCCTTGGTGTGAAGATATAGTGGCCGTAAGGCAGAGCTGTGCCCTCTGCTCTCTTTTCAAGTCCTGACTGACTGAGTGATCTTGTTGCTGCTGGAGGTCTTGGTGGGTTCAGTAGTGTCTGCAGAGATGGGTCATACACAGTTGATGGGTGATTCTTAGATGTGTTGTTTTCTATTGGGAATCACCCACAGAATAGAAAGCTTTGTGGAAACACTGTTCTTGTGTACTCCCTATTCTCCTCAAATAGTCTCGTAAAAGAAAACAAAATGGCGGAAGATAAGGTTTCAGTGCATTATACCCCATTAATTGATCCAGGGCCAGTTTGAGTTTTACACTTAATGTTATACAGATGGATGGACCGGCATAAAAATAACTGATCCCACATCAGCTTTGTCAGAGCATCGGTGGAGTTTCTCCTTGGTTGCTGGAAGAAACAATATATCTTTACTGTCTTTAGAGGGACGTTGATAGTGGTGAACGGGCTAATTTTGTTACTGTGCTCCCATCTGGGAGGAAGTGACATAATTACAGCTGGGAGGGATGGCAAGGGAGGGTGAGAGGGAGAGAGGGGGAGAGAGAGGGAGGAAAAGAGAGGGAGAGAGGAGGGGAGCGCTGGTGGTGAAGGAGGGGTGGGAGGGGTGGAACCAGTGGGAAAACATTTAAAAGTGACACTAGGGTTGAAGAGAGAGGGTAGAAGAGAGAGGGTAAAGAGAGAAGGTATAGAGAGAGAGTAAAGAGACAGGGTAATAGAGCGAGAGAGAGTAAAGTAGTAGTAGAGAGGGTAAATAGAGTAGTAGAGAGAGGGTAAATAGAGAGGGTAGAGACAGAGAGTAAAGAGACAGGGTAGTAGAGAGAGGGTAAACAGAGAGAGTAGTACAGACGGTAGTAGGGACAGGCTAAAGAGAGAAGGTAGAGAGAGTGAGTAAAGAGACAGGGTAGTGGAGAGAGGGTAGAGGGAGAGGTAAAGAAACAGAGTAGTAGAGAGAGGGTAAACAGAGACAGTAGTAGAGATGGTAGTAGATAAAGGGTAGTAGAGAGAGGGTAAAGAGAGAGGGTAGAGAGAGAGTAAAGAGACAGGGTAGTAGAGAAAGGGTAAACAGAGAGAGTAGTAGAGACTGTAGTAGAGAGAGGGTAAAGGGAGAGAGTAGGAGAGAGGGTAAAGAGAGAAGGTAGTAGAGAGAGGGTAGTAGAGGGAGGGTAGTAGAGAGAGGGAAGTAGAGAGAGGGAAGAAGTGAGGGTAGTAGATAGAGGGTAGTAGAGAGAGGGTAAAGAGAGAGGGTAGAGAGAGAGAGTCAAGAGACAGGGTAGTAGAGAGAGGGTAAATAGAGAGAGTAGAAGAGAAAGGGTGGTAGAGAGAGGGTAGTAGAGAAAGGGTAGTAGCGAGAGGGTAGTAGAGAAAGGGTAGTAGCGAGAGGGTAGTAGAGAGAGAATAGTAGAGAGAGGGTAGTAGAGAGAGGGTAGTAAAGAGAGGGAAGTAGAGAGAGGGAATAAGTGAAGGTAGAAGAGAGAGGGTAAAGAGAGAGGGTAGAGAGAGAGAGTCAAGAGACAGGGTAGTAGAGAGAGGGTAAATAGAGAAAGGGTACTAGCGAGAGGGTAGTAGAGAAAGGGTAGTAGCGAGAGGGTAGTAGAGAGAGAATAGTAGAGAGAGGGTAGTAGAGAGAGAGGGTAAAGGGAGAGGGTAGGAGAGAGGGTAAAGAGAGAAGGTAGTAGAGAGAGGGTAGTAGAGAGAGGGTAGAAGAGAGATGTTAGTAGAGAGAGGGTAGTAGAGAGAGGGAAGAAGAGAGGGTAGTAGAGAGAGGGTAGTAGAGAGAGGGAAGAAGAGAGGGTAGAAGAGAGATGGTAGTAGAGAGAGGGTAGTAGAGAGAGGGTAGTAGAGAGAGGGAAGAAGAGAGGGTAGTAGATAGAGGGTAGTAGAGAGAGGGTAAAGAGAGAGGGTAGAGAGAGAGTCAAGAGACAGGGTAGTAGAGAGAGGGTAAATAGAGAGAGTAGAAGAGAAAGGGTGGTAGAGAGAGGGTAGTAGAGAAAGGGTAGTAGCGAGAGGGTAGTAGAGAAAGGGTAGTAGCGAGAGGGTAGTAGAGAGAGAATAGTAGAGAGAGGGTAGTAGAGAGAGGGTAGTAAAGAGAGGGAAGTAGAGAGAGGGAAGAAGTGAGGGTAGTAGAGAGAGGGTAAAGAGAGAGGGTAGAGAGAGAGAGTCAAGAGACAGGGTAGTAGAGAGAGGGTAAATAGAGAAAGGGTACTAGCGAGAGGGTAGTAGAGAAAGGGTAGTAGCGAGAGGGTAGTAGAGAGAGAATAGTAGAGAGAGGGTAGTAGAGAGAGAGGGTAAAGGGAGAGGGTAGGAGAGAGGGTAAAGAGAGAAGGTAGTAGAGAGAGGGTAGTAGAGAGAGGGTAGAAGAGAGATGGTAGTAGAGAGAGGGTAGTAGAGAGAGGGAAGAAGAGAGGGTAGTAGAGAGAGGGTAGTAGAGAGAGGGAAGAAGAGAGGGTAGAAGATAGATGGTAGTAGAGAGAGGGTAGTAGAGAGAGGGAAGAAGAGAGGGAAGAAGAGAGGAAAGAAGAGAGGGTAGTAGAGAGAGGGTAGTAGAGAGAGGGTAGTAGGGAGAGGGAAGAAGAGAGGGTAGTAGAGAGAGGGTAGTGAAGAGAGGGTAGTAGAGAGAGGGTAGTAGAGAGAGGGTAGTAGAGAGAGAGAAGAAGAGAGGGTAGTAGAGAGAGGGTAGTAGAGAGGGTAGTAGAGAGAGGGAAGAATATTGGGTAGTAGAGAGAGGGTAGTAGAGAGAGGGAAGAAGAGAGGGTAGTAGAGAGAGGGGGTAGTAAAGAGAGGGTAAAGATAGAGGTTAGTAGAGAGAGGATAGAAGAGAGAGGGGGTAGTAGATTGAGGTTAAGAAGAGAGGGTAGAAGAGAGAGGGTAGAGAGTATAGAGAGGGTGGAAGAGAGAGGGCAAAGAGAGAGGATAGTAGAGAGAGGGAAGTAGAGAGAGGGAAGAAGAGAGGGTAGTAGAGAGAGGGTAAAGAGAGAGGATAGTATAGAGATGGTAGTAGAGAGAGGATAAAGGGAAAGGGTAGTAGAGAGAGGGTAAAGGGAGAGGGTAGGAGAGAGAGGGTAAAGAGAGAACGTAGTAGATAGAGCGTGGTAGAGAGAGGGTAGAAGAGAGACGGCAGTACTCTACTGCGAGGGTGAGAGAGTAGGAGAGAGAGGGTAAAGAGAGAGAGTAGAAGAGAAAGGGTGGTAGAGAGAGGGTAGTAGAGAAAGGGTAGTAGCGAGAGGGTAGTAGAGAAAGGGTAGTAGCGAGAGGGTAGTAGAGAGAGAATAGTAGAGAGAGGGTAGTAGAGAGAGGGTAGTAAAGAGAGGGAAGTAGAGAGAGGGAAGAAGTGAGGGTAGTAGAGAGAGGGTAAAGAGAGAGGGTAGAGAGAGAGAGTCAAGAGACAGGGTAGTAGAGAGAGGGTAAATAGAGAAAGGGTACTAGCGAGAGGGTAGTAGAGAAAGGGTAGTAGCGAGAGGGTAGTAGAGAGAGAATAGTAGAGAGAGGGTAGTAGAGAGAGAGGGTAAAGGGAGAGGGTAGGAGAGAGGGTAGTAGAGAGACGGTAGTAGAGAGAGGGTTGTAGAGAGAGGGTAGAAGAGAGAGGGCAGTAGAGAGGGGGTAAAGGGAGAGGTTAGTAGAGAGAGGGTAAAGAGAGAAGGTAGTAGAGAGAGGGTAGTAGAGAGAGGGTAGAAGAGAGAGGGCAGTAGAGAGAGGGTAGAAGAGAGGGTAGTAGAGAGAGGGTAGTAGAGAAAGGGTAAGGAGAGAAGGTAGTAGAGTGAAGATTGTAGAGAGAGGATAAAGGGAGAGGGTAGTAGAGATAGTTTAAAGAGGGAGTGTAGAAGAGAGGGAGAGTAGTGGAGAGGGTAGTAGAGAGAGTGTGGTAGAGATAGGGTAGTAGAGCGAGGTTAGTAGAGGGAGGGTAGAAGAGGGAGAGTAATAGAGAGGGTAGTAGAAAGAGGGTAGTCAGGCGAGGTTAATAGAGTGAGAGTTGTAGAGAGGGTAGTAGAGAGATGATATTTGAGGGGGAGGGGAGGGAGTGTAGTAGAGAGAAGGTTGTAGAGAGAGGGTAGAAGAGAGAGGGTAAAGAGAGATGGTAGTAGAGAGGATAGAATAGAGAGGGTAGAAAAGGAAGAGTAGTAGAGAGAGGGTAGTATAGAGGGTAGTAGAGGGAGAGAGTAGTAGAGAGAGGGTAGTATAGAGGGTAGTAGAGAGAGGGTAGTATAGAGGGTGGTAGAGGGAGAGAGTAGTAGAGAGAGAGGGTAGTATAGAGAGGGTAGTAGAGAGTGTAAAGAGAGATTGTTGTAGAGAGAGGGTATAGAGAGAGGGTAGCAGAGAGAAGGTTGTAGAGAGAGGATATAGAGAGAGGGTAGTAGAGAGAGGGTCAGAGAGAGGGTAGAAAATAGAGGGTAGAAAATAGAGGGTAAAGAGAGAGGATAGTAGAGAGAGGGTAGTAGAGAGAGGATAGAAGAGAGTGGGTCGTAAAGAGAGGTTAGTAGAGAGAGGATATAGAGAGAGGGTGGTAGAGAGAGGGTAAATAGAGAGGGTAGTAGAGAGGGTAAATAGGGAGGGTAGTAGAGAGCGGGTCGTAGAGGGAGGGTAGTAGAGAGAGGGTCATAGAGGGAGGGTAGTAGAGAGAAGGTAGAAAAGAGAGGGGGCGGAGAGAGGGTAAAGAAAGAGGATAAAAAAGAGAGGGTAGTAGAGTGAGGTTAGTGGAGAGAGAGTAGTGGAGAGAGGGTAATAGAGAGGGGGTTTTAGAGAGAGAGTTTTAGAGAGAGGGTAGTAGAGAGAGTGTAGAGAAGAGAGGATGGAAGAGACACATGGGTAAATTGAGAGACGAAAAACAGAGAGAAAGAGAAAGCAAAAGATGGAGAGTTTTGGAGTTGTCTTCTGCTGCAAAGTGAGTCTGATGTTGCCTAGCTGCAGGCTATCACAGTATGTGGGCCTGACTGATGGAGGTCCCACTGTCCTGTGCTAGACTGTCAAACACACACAACAATTTAGGACCCTCCTCTCCCTCAAACGTTACCATCCCTAATATCTGAAGTCTGAGCTGCGTTTTAAAATCTCTGCCAACTAAACTGTGAAGTCTGTGTTGTCAACATTGTGTAGGCCTATAGGATACAGTGTTGTTCTGTGTTTGTAAGGCTGCCGTGGTCTTGGGTGCCGAGAGTATTGGAGATGTGTGGATCCCCTGTTGTGTTGCGGCTCCACTCTGCCCCGCGGATGTTTAACCAACCCTGGAGCTCCTTACTCCCAGAGGAAGCGAGCTGCGCCCAATCAGAAGGCGGTGTGAATACCAACATGCAAACAAACAGCAGCTGCCAAAGTCAGGCTTCCTACTAATTAGAGAGAGAGAGGCACAGAGAGACACACTTTAACCATTTGTACATTGTTACAACACTGTATACACTGTAAACCCCCTCTCTCTAAAACCCCCTCTCTCTCTATATATATATAATATGACATTTGCAATGTCTTTATTGTTTTGAAACTTCTGTATGTGTAATATTTACTGTTAATTTTTATTGTTTATTTCACTTTTGTATATTATCTACCTCACTTGCTTTGGCAATGTTAACACATGTTTCCCATGCCAATAAAGCCCATTCAATTGAATTGAAATGAATTGAATTGAATTGAAATTAATTAAATTGAATTGAATTGAATTGACACACAGAGAGAGACAGAGAATGGTAGAAAGAGAGACACAGAGAGAGAGAGAGACAGAGAGTGACAGAGATATGTGTGTGTGTCTGTGGAAGTGTTGTGGGAATTGTGTTGGGATGTTTTCCACGCTCCCGCTCACGGGAATCTGTGTGTGTGTGTGTTTTGTAATGTATTCACCAGTGGCAGATTCCTCATTCCAGTATTTAGTCAGACGTCACAGCGTGTCTGTGCTAGCCCTCCTAATGTGGGTCATTTTCACTCTCCTTTGGGTTTCATCGGGGTTCTTGTGGAAACACAGATAAACACAGCTGCAGTTAAAATTCACATCTGCTAATGTTTTCCTGAGAGGGATTTGGCACTTGACTGAAAGGCCCTTGTTGCCTGGCTGGCAGCATTATAACAGACGTCCAAAAATATACTGTTTCAAACCTCTAACTGTTTCTAAACCTTTGACTGTTTCTAAACCTCTGACTGTTTATTAACCTCTGACTGTTTCTAAACCTCTGACAGTTTCTAAACCTCTGACTGTTTCTAAACCTCTGACTGTTTCTAACCCTCTGACTATTTATTAACCTCTGACTGTTTCTAAACCTCTGACTGTTTCTAAACCTGTGACTGTTTCTAAACCTCTGACTGTTTCTAAACCTCTGACTGTTTCTAAACCTGTGACTGTTTCGAACCATCTGACTGTTTCTAAACCTCTGACTGTTTCTAACCCTCTGACTGTTTCTAACCCTCTGACTGTTTCTAAACCTCTGACTGTTTCTAACCCTCTGACTGTTTCTAAACCTCTGACTGTTTCTAAACCTGTGACTGTTTCTAACCCTCTGACTGTTTCTAAACCTCTGACTGTTTCTAAACCTCTGACTGTTTCTAAACCTGTGACTGTTTCTAACCCTCTGACTGTTTCTAAACCTCTGACTGTTTCTAAACCTCTGACTGTTTCTAACCCTCTGACTGTTTCTAAACCTCTGACTGTTTCTAACCCTCTGACTGTTTCTAAACCTCTGACTGTTTCTAAACCTGTGACTGTTTCTAAACCTCTGACTGTTTCTAACCCTCTGACTGTTTCTAAACCTCTGACTGTTTCTAAACCTCTGACTGTTTCTAACCCTCTGACTGTTTCTAAACCTTTGACTGTTTCTAAACCTCTGACTGTTTCTAAACCTCTGACTGTTTCTAAACCTCTGACTGTTTCTAAACCTGTGACTGTTTCTAACCCTCTGACTGTTTCTAAACCTCTGACTGTTTCTAACCCTCTGACTGTTTCTAAACCTCTGACTGTTTCTAAACCTGTGACTGTTTCTAAACCTCTGACTGTTTCTAAACCTCTGACTGTTTCTAAACCTCTGACTGTTTCAAAACCTGTGACTGTTTCTAACACTCTGACTGTTTCTAAACCTTTGACTGTTTCTAAACCTCTGACTGTTTCTAACCCTCTGACTGTTTCTAAACCTCTGACTGTTTCTAAACCTCTGACTGTTTCTAACCCTCTGACTGTTTCTAAACCTCTGACTGTTTCTAAACCTCTGACTGTTTCTAACCCTCTGACTGTTTCTAAACCTCTGACAGTTTCGAACCCTCTGACTGTTTCTAAACCTGTGACTGTTTCTAACCCTCTGACTGTTTCTAATACCTTTGACTGTTTCTAACCCTCTGACTGTTTCTGAACCTCTGCCTGTTTCTAACCCTCTGACTGTTTCTAAACCTCTGACTGTCTCTAAACCTCTGACTGTTTCTAACCCTCTGACTGTTTCTAAACCTCTGACTGTTTCTAAACCTGACTCGGACTGTTTCTAACTCTCTGACTTTTTCTAAACCTCTGACAGTTTCTAAACCTCTGACTGTTTCTTAACCTCTGACTGTTTCTAACCCTCTGACTGTTTCTAAACCTCTGACTGTTTCTTAACCTCTGACTGTTTCTAAACCTCTGACTGTTTCTAAACCTCTGACTGTTTCTAAACCTGACTCGGACTGTTTCTAACCCTCTGACTGTTTCTAAATCTCTGACTGTTTCTAAACCTCTGACTGTTTCTAAACCTCTGACAGTTTCTAAACCTCTGACAGTTTCTAAACCTCTGACTGTTTCTAACCCTCTGACTGTTTCTAAACCTTTGACTGTTTCTAACCCTCTGACTGTTTCTAAACCTCTGACTGTTTCTAATCCTCTGACTGTTTCCAAACCTCTGACTGTTTCTAAACCTCTGACTGTTTCTAACCCTCTGACTGTTTCTAAACCTCTGACTGTTTCTAACCCTCTGACTGTTTCTAAACCTTTGACTGTTTCTAAACCTCTGACTGTTTCTAAACCTCTGACTGTTTCTAAACCTCTGACTGTTTCTAAACCTGTGACTGTTTCTAACCCTCTGACTGTTTCTAAACCTCTGACTGTTTCTAACCCTCTGACTGTTTCTAAACCTCTGACTGTTTCTAAACCTGTGACTGTTTCTAAACCTCTGACTGTTTCTAAACCTCTGACTGTTTCTAAACCTCTGACTGTTTCTAAACCTCTGACTGTTTCTAAACCTGTGACTGTTTCTAACCCTCTGACTGTTTCTAAACCTTTGACTGTTTCTAAACCTCTGACTGTTTCTAACCCTCTGACTGTTTCTAAACCTCTGACTGTTTCTAAACCTCTGACTGTTTCTAACCCTCTGACTGTTTCTAAACCTCTGACTGTTTCTAAACCTCTGACTGTTTCTAACCCTCTGACTGTTTCTAAACCTCTGACAGTTTCGAACCCTCTGACTGTTTCTAAACCTGTGACTGTTTCTAACCCTCTGACTGTTTCTAATACCTTTGACTGTTTCTAACCCTCTGACTGTTTCTGAACCTCTGCCTGTTTCTAACCCTCTGACTGTTTCTAACCCTCTGACTGTTTCTAAACCTCTGACTGTTTCTAAACCTGACTCGGACTGTTTCTAACTCTCTGACTTTTTCTAAACCTCTGACAGTTTCTAAACCTCTGACTGTTTCTTAACCTCTGACTGTTTCTAACCCTCTGACTGTTTCTAAACCTCTAACTGTTTCTTAACCTTTGACTGTTTCTAAACCTCTGACTGTTTCTAAACCTCTGACTGTTTCTAAACCTGACTCGGACTGTTTCTAACCCTCTGACTGTTTCTAAATCTCTGACTGTTTCTAAACCTCTGACTGTTTCTAAACCTCTGACAGTTTCTAAACCTCTGACAGTTTCTAAACCTCTGACTGTTTCTAACCCTCTGACTGTTTCTAAACCTTTGACTGTTTCTAACCCTCTGACTGTTTCTAAACCTCTGACTGTTTCTAATACCTTTGACTGTTTCTAACCCTCTGACTGTTTCTGAACCTCTGCCTGTTTCTATCCCTCTGACTGTTTCTAAACCTCTGACTGTCTCTAAACCTCTGACTGTTTCTAACCCTCTGACTGTTTCTAAACCTCTGACTGTTTCTAAACCTGACTCGGACTGTTTCTAACTCTCTGACTTTTTCTAAACCTCTGACAGTTTCTAAACCTCTGACTGTTTCTTAACCTCTGACTGTTTCTAACCCTCTGACTGTTTCTAAACCTCTGACTGTTTCTTAACCTCTGACTGTTTCTAAACCTCTGACTGTTTCTAAACCTCTGACTGTTTCAAAACCTGACTCGGACTGTTTCTAACCCTCTGACTGTTTCAAAATATCTGACTGTTTCTAAACCTCTGACTGTTTCTAAACCTCTGACAGTTTCTAAACCTCTGACAGTTTCTAAACCTCTGACTGTTTCTAACCCTCTGACTGTTTCTAAACCTTTGACTGTTTCTAACCCTCTGACTGTTTCTAACCCTCTGACTGTTTCTAAACCTTTGACTGTTTCTAAACCTCTGACTGTTTCTAACCCTCTGACTGTTTCTAAACCTCTGACTGTTTCTAAACCTCTGACTGTTTCTAACCCTCTGACTGTTTCTAAACCTCTGACAGTTTCTAAACCTCTGACTGTTTCTAAACCTGACTCGGACTGTTTCTAACCCTCTGACTTTTTCTAAACCTCTGACAGTATCTAAACCTCTGACTGTTTCTAAACCTCTGACTGTTTATTAACCTCTGACTGTTTCTAACCCTCTGACTGTTTCTAAACCTCTGACTGTTTCTTAACCTCTGACTGTTTCTAAACCTCTGACTGTTTATTAACCTCTGACTGTTTCTAAACCTCTGACTGTTTCTAAACCTCTGACTGTTTCTTAACCTCTGACTGTTTCTAAACCTCTGACTGTTTCTAACCCTCTGACTGTTTCTAAACCTCTGACTGTTTCTAACCCTCTGACTGTTTCTAAACCTCTGACTGTTTCTAAACCTGTGACTGTTTCTAAACCTCTGACTGTTTCTAACCCTCTGACTGTTTCTAAACCTCTGACTGTTTCTAAACCTCTGACTGTTTCTAACCCTCTGACTATTTCTAAACCTTTGACTGTTTCAAAACCTCTGACTGTTTCTAAACCTCTGACTGTTTCTAAACCTGTGACTGTTTCTAAACCTCTGACTGTTTCTAAACCTCTGACTGTTTCTAAACCTCTGACTGTTTCAAAACCTGTGACTGTTTCTAACACTCTGACTGTTTCTAAACCTTTGACTGTTTCTAAACCTCTGACTGTTTCTAACCCTCTGACTGTTTCTAAACCTCTGACTGTTTCTAAACCTCTGACTGTTTCTAACCCTCTGACTGTTTCTAAACCTCTGACTGTTTCTAAACCTCTGACTGTTTCTAACCCTCTGACTGTTTCTAAACCTCTGACAGTTTCGAACCCTCTGACTGTTTCTAAACCTGTGACTGTTTCTAACCCTCTGACTGTTTCTAATACCTTTGACTGTTTCTAACCCTCTGACTGTTTCTGAACCTCTGCCTGTTTCTAACCCTCTGACTGTTTCTAAACCTCTGACTGTCTCTAAACCTCTGACTGTTTCTAACCCTCTGACTGTTTCTAAACCTCTGACTGTTTCTAAACCTGACTCGGACTGTTTCTAACTCTCTGACTTTTTCTAAACCTCTGACAGTTTCTAAACCTCTGACTGTTTCTTAACCTCTGACTGTTTCTAACCCTCTGACTGTTTCTAAACCTCTGACTGTTTCTTAACCTCTGACTGTTTCTAAACCTCTGACTGTTTCTAAACCTCTGACTGTTTCTAAACCTGACTCGGACTGTTTCTAACCCTCTGACTGTTTCTAAATCTCTGACTGTTTCTAAACCTCTGACTGTTTCTAAACCTCTGACAGTTTCTAAACCTCTGACAGTTTCTAAACCTCTGACTGTTTCTAACCCTCTGACTGTTTCTAAACCTTTGACTGTTTCTAACCCTCTGACTGTTTCTAAACCTCTGACTGTTTCTAATCCTCTGACTGTTTCCAAACCTCTGACTGTTTCTAAACCTCTGACTGTTTCTAACCCTCTGACTGTTTCTAAACCTCTGACTGTTTCTAACCCTCTGACTGTTTCTAAACCTTTGACTGTTTCTAAACCTCTGACTGTTTCTAAACCTCTGACTGTTTCTAAACCTCTGACTGTTTCTAAACCTGTGACTGTTTCTAACCCTCTGACTGTTTCTAAACCTCTGACTGTTTCTAACCCTCTGACTGTTTCTAAACCTCTGACTGTTTCTAAACCTGTGACTGTTTCTAAACCTCTGACTGTTTCTAAACCTCTGACTGTTTCTAAACCTCTGACTGTTTCTAAACCTCTGACTGTTTCTAAACCTGTGACTGTTTCTAACCCTCTGACTGTTTCTAAACCTTTGACTGTTTCTAAACCTCTGACTGTTTCTAACCCTCTGACTGTTTCTAAACCTCTGACTGTTTCTAAACCTCTGACTGTTTCTAACCCTCTGACTGTTTCTAAACCTCTGACTGTTTCTAAACCTCTGACTGTTTCTAACCCTCTGACTGTTTCTAAACCTCTGACAGTTTCGAACCCTCTGACTGTTTCTAAACCTGTGACTGTTTCTAACCCTCTGACTGTTTCTAATACCTTTGACTGTTTCTAACCCTCTGACTGTTTCTGAACCTCTGCCTGTTTCTAACCCTCTGACTGTTTCTAACCCTCTGACTGTTTCTAAACCTCTGACTGTTTCTAAACCTGACTCGGACTGTTTCTAACTCTCTGACTTTTTCTAAACCTCTGACAGTTTCTAAACCTCTGACTGTTTCTTAACCTCTGACTGTTTCTAACCCTCTGACTGTTTCTAAACCTCTAACTGTTTCTTAACCTTTGACTGTTTCTAAACCTCTGACTGTTTCTAAACCTCTGACTGTTTCTAAACCTGACTCGGACTGTTTCTAACCCTCTGACTGTTTCTAAATCTCTGACTGTTTCTAAACCTCTGACTGTTTCTAAACCTCTGACAGTTTCTAAACCTCTGACAGTTTCTAAACCTCTGACTGTTTCTAACCCTCTGACTGTTTCTAAACCTTTGACTGTTTCTAACCCTCTGACTGTTTCTAAACCTCTGACTGTTTCTAATACCTTTGACTGTTTCTAACCCTCTGACTGTTTCTGAACCTCTGCCTGTTTCTATCCCTCTGACTGTTTCTAAACCTCTGACTGTCTCTAAACCTCTGACTGTTTCTAACCCTCTGACTGTTTCTAAACCTCTGACTGTTTCTAAACCTGACTCGGACTGTTTCTAACTCTCTGACTTTTTCTAAACCTCTGACAGTTTCTAAACCTCTGACTGTTTCTTAACCTCTGACTGTTTCTAACCCTCTGACTGTTTCTAAACCTCTGACTGTTTCTTAACCTCTGACTGTTTCTAAACCTCTGACTGTTTCTAAACCTCTGACTGTTTCAAAACCTGACTCGGACTGTTTCTAACCCTCTGACTGTTTCAAAATATCTGACTGTTTCTAAACCTCTGACTGTTTCTAAACCTCTGACAGTTTCTAAACCTCTGACAGTTTCTAAACCTCTGACTGTTTCTAACCCTCTGACTGTTTCTAAACCTTTGACTGTTTCTAACCCTCTGACTGTTTCTAACCCTCTGACTGTTTCTAAACCTTTGACTGTTTCTAAACCTCTGACTGTTTCTAACCCTCTGACTGTTTCTAAACCTCTGACTGTTTCTAAACCTCTGACTGTTTCTAACCCTCTGACTGTTTCTAAACCTCTGACAGTTTCTAAACCTCTGACTGTTTCTAAACCTGACTCGGACTGTTTCTAACCCTCTGACTTTTTCTAAACCTCTGACAGTATCTAAACCTCTGACTGTTTCTAAACCTCTGACTGTTTATTAACCTCTGACTGTTTCTAACCCTCTGACTGTTTCTAAACCTCTGACTGTTTCTTAACCTCTGACTGTTTCTAAACCTCTGACTGTTTATTAACCTCTGACTGTTTCTAAACCTCTGACTGTTTCTAAACCTCTGACTGTTTCTTAACCTCTGACTGTTTCTAAACCTCTGACTGTTTCTAACCCTCTGACTGTTTCTAAACCTCTGACTGTTTCTAACCCTCTGACTGTTTCTAAACCTCTGACTGTTTCTAAACCTGTGACTGTTTCTAAACCTCTGACTGTTTCTAACCCTCTGACTGTTTCTAAACCTCTGACTGTTTCTAAACCTCTGACTGTTTCTAACCCTCTGACTATTTCTAAACCTTTGACTGTTTCAAAACCTCTGACTGTTTCTAAACCTCTGACTGTTTCTAAACCTCTGACTGTTTCTAAACCTGTGACTGTTTCTAACCCTCTGACTGTTTCTAAACCTCTGACTGTTTCTAACCCTCTGACTGTTTCTAAACCTCTGACTGTTTCTAAACCTGTGACTGTTTCTAAACCTCTGACTGTTTCTAAACCTCTGACTGTTTCTAAACCTGTGACTGTTTCTAAACCTCTGACTGTTTCTAAACCTGTGACTGTTTCTAACCCTCTGACTGTTTCTAAACCTTTGACTGTTTCTAAACCTCTGACTGTTTCTAACCCTCTGACTGTTTCTAAACCTCTGACTGTTTCTAACCCTCTGACTGTTTCTAAACCTCTGACTGTTTCTAAACCTCTGACTGTTTCTAACCCTCTGACTGTTTCTAAACCTCTGACAGTTTCTAAACCTCTGACTGTTTCTAAACCTGACTCGGACTGTTTCTAACCCTCTGACTTTTTCTAAACCTCTGACAGTATCTAAACCTCTGACTGTTTCTAAACCTCTGACTGTTTATTAACCTCTGACTGTTTCTAACCCTCTGACTGTTTCTAAACCTCTGACTGTTTCTTAACCTCTGACTGTTTCTAAACCTCTGACTGTTTATTAACCTCTGACTGTTTCTAACCCTCTGACTGTTTCTAAACCTCTGACTGTTTCTTAACCTCTGACTGTTTCTAAACCTCTGACTGTTTCTAACCCTCTGACTGTTTCTAAACCTCTGACTGTTTCTAACCCTCTGACTGTTTCTAAACCTCTGACTGTTTCTAAACCTCTGACTGTTTCTAACCCTCTGACTGTTTCTAAACCTCTGACAGTTTCGAACCCTCTGACTGTTTCTAAACCTGTGACTGTTTCTAACCCTCTGACTGTTTCTAATACCTTTGACTGTTTCTAACCCTCTGACTGTTTCTGAACCTCTGCCTGTTTCTAACCCTCTGACTGTTTCTAAACCTCTGACTGTCTCTAAACCTCTGACTGTTTCTAACCCTCTGACTGTTTCTAAACCTCTGACTGTTTCTAAACCTGACTCGGACTGTTTCTAACTCTCTGACTTTTTCTAAACCTCTGACAGTTTCTAAACCTCTGACTGTTTCTTAACCTCTGACTGTTTCTAACCCTCTGACTGTTTCTAAACCTCTGACTGTTTCTTAACCTCTGACTGTTTCTAAACCTCTGACTGTTTCTAAACCTCTGACTGTTTCTAAACCTCTGACAGTTTCTAAACCTCTGACAGTTTCTAAACCTCTGACTGTTTCTAACCCTCTGACTGTTTCTAAACCTTTGACTGTTTCTAACCCTCTGACTGTTTCTAACCCTCTGACTGTTTCTAAACCTTTGACTGTTTCTAAACCTCTGACTGTTTCTAACCCTCTGACTGTTTCTAAACCTCTGACTGTTTCTAAACCTCTGACTGTTTCTAACCCTCTGACTGTTTCTAAACCTCTGACAGTTTCTAAACCTCTGACTGTTTCTAAACCTGACTCGGACTGTTTCTAACCCTCTGACTGTTTCTAAATCTCTGACTGTTTCTAAACCTCTGACTGTTTCTAAACCTCTGACAGTTTCTAAACCTCTGACAGTTTCTAAACCTCTGACTGTTTCTAACCCTCTGACTGTTTCTAAACCTTTGACTGTTTCTAACCCTCTGACTGTTTCTAACCCTCTGACTGTTTCTAAACCTTTGACTGTTTCTAAACCTCTGACTGTTTCTAACCCTCTGACTGTTTCTAAACCTCTGACTGTTTCTAAACCTCTGACTGTTTCTAACCCTCTGACTGTTTCTAAACCTCTGACAGTTTCTAAACCTCTGACTGTTTCTAAACCTGACTCGGACTGTTTCTAACCCTCTGACTTTTTCTAAACCTCTGACAGTATCTAAACCTCTGACTGTTTCTAAACCTCTGACTGTTTATTAACCTCTGACTGTTTCTAACCCTCTGACTGTTTCTAAACCTCTGACTGTTTCTTAACCTCTGACTGTTTCTAAACCTCTGACTGTTTATTAACCTCTGACTGTTTCTAACCCTCTGACTGTTTCTAAACCTCTGACTGTTTCTTAACCTCTGACTGTTTCTAAACCTCTGACTGTTTCTAACCCTCTGACTGTTTCTAAACCTCTGACTGTTTCTAACCCTCTGACTGTTTCTAAACCTCTGACTGTTTCTAAACCTGTGACTGTTTCTAAACCTCTGACTGTTTCTAACCCTCTGACTGTTTCTAAACCTCTGACTGTTTCTAAACCTCTGACTGTTTCTAACCCTCTGACTGTTTCTAAACCTTTGACTGTTTCTAAACCTCTGACTGTTTCTAAACCTCTGACTGTTTCTAAACCTCTGACTGTTTCTAAACCTGTGACTGTTTCTAACCCTCTGACTGTTTCTAAACCTCTGACTGTTTCTAACCCTCTGACTGTTTCTAAACCTCTGACTGTTTCTAAACCTGTGACTGTTTCTAAACCTCTGACTGTTTCTAAACCTCTGACTGTTTCTAAACCTCTGACTGTTTCTAAACCTCTGACTGTTTCTAAACCTGTGACTGTTTCTAACCCTCTGACTGTTTCTAAACCTTTGACTGTTTCTAAACCTCTGACTGTTTCTAACCCTCTGACTGTTTCTAAACCTCTGACTGTTTCTAACCCTCTGGCTGTTTCTAAACCTCTGACTGTTTCTAAACCTCTGACTGTTTCTAACCCTCTGACTGTTTCTAAACCTCTGACAGTTTCTAAACCTCTGACTGTTTCTAAACCTGACTCGGACTGTTTCTAACCCTCTGACTTTTTCTAAACCTCTGACAGTATCTAAACCTCTGACTGTTTCTAAACCTCTGACTGTTTATTAACCTCTGACTGTTTCTAACCCTCTGACTGTTTCTAAACCTCTGACTGTTTCTTAACCTCTGACTGTTTCTAAACCTCTGACTCTTTCTAACCCTCTGACTGTTTCTAAACCTCTGACTGTTTCTAACCCTCTGACTGTTTCTAAACCTCTGACTGTTTCTAAACCTGTGACTGTTTCTAAACCTCTGACTGTTTCTAACCCTCTGACTGTTTCTAAACCTCTGACTGTTTCTAAACCTCTGACTGTTTCTAACCCTCTGACTGTTTCTAAACCTTTGACTGTTTCTAAACCTCTGACTGTTTCTAAACCTCTGACTGTTTCTAAACCTCTGACTGTTTCTAAACCTGTGACTGTTTCTAACCCTCTGACTGTTTCTAAACCTCTGACTGTTTCTAACCCTCTGACTGTTTCTAAACCTCTGACTGTTTCTAAACCTGTGACTGTTTCTAAACCTCTGACTGTTTCTAAACCTCTGACTGTTTCTAAACCTCTGACTGTTTCTAAACCTGTGACTGTTTCTAACCCTCTGACTGTTTCTAAACCTTTGACTGTTTCTAAACCTCTGACTGTTTCTAACCCTCTGACTGTTTCTAAACCTCTGACTGTTTCTAAACCTCTGACTGTTTCTAAACCTGACTCGGACTGTTTCTAACCCTCTGACTGTTTCAAAATATCTGACTGTTTCTAAACCTCTGACTGTTTCTAAACCTCTGACAGTTTCTAAACCTCTGACAGTTTCTAAACCTCTGACTGTTTCTAACCCTCTGACTGTTTCTAAACCTTTGACTGTTTCTAACCCTCTGACTGTTTCTAACCCTCTGACTGTTTCTAAACCTTTGACTGTTTCTAAACCTCTGACTGTTTCTAACCCTCTGACTGTTTCTAAACCTCTGACTGTTTCTAAACCTCTGACTGTTTCTAACCCTCTGACTGTTCCTAAACCTCTGACAGTTTCTAAACCTCTGACTGTTTCTAAACCTGACTCGGACTGTTTCTAACCCTCTGACTTTTTCTAAACCTCTGACAGTCTCTAAACCTCTGACTGTTTCTAAACCTCTGACTGTTTATTAACCTCTGACTGTTTCTAACCCTCTGACTGTTTCTAAACCTCTGACTGTTTCTTAACCTCTGACTGTTTCTAAACCTCTGACTGTTTATTAACCTCTGACTGTTTCTAACCCTCTGACTGTTTCTAAACCTCTGACTGTTTCTTAACCTCTGACTGTTTCTAAACCTCTGACTGTTTCTAACCCTCTGACTGTTTCTAAACCTCTGACTGTTTCTAACCCTCTGACTGTTTCTAAACCTCTGACTGTTTCTAAACCTGTGACTGTTTCTAAACCTCTGACTGTTTCTAACCCTCTGACTGTTTCTAAACCTCTGACTGTTTCTAAACCTCTGACTGTTTCTAACCCTCTGACTATTTCTAAACCTTTGACTGTTTCAAAACCTCTGACTGTTTCTAAACCTCTGACTGTTTCTAAACCTCTGACTGTTTCTAAACCTGTGACTGTTTCTAACCCTCTGACTGTTTCTAAACCTCTGACTGTTTCTAACCCTCTGACTGTTTCTAAACCTCTGACTGTTTCTAAACCTGTGACTGTTTCTAAACCTCTGACTGTTTCTAAACCTCTGACTGTTTCTAAACCTGTGACTGTTTCTAAACCTCTGACTGTTTCTAAACCTGTGACTGTTTCTAACCCTCTGACTGTTTCTATACCTTTGACTGTTTCTAAACCTCTGACTGTTTCTAACCCTCTGACTGTTTCTAAACCTCTGACTGTTTCTAACCCTCTGACTGTTTCTAAACCTCTGACTGTTTCTAAACCTCTGACTGTTTCTAACCCTCTGACTGTTTCTAAACCTCTGACAGTTTCTAAACCTCTGACTGTTTCTAAACCTGACTCGGACTGTTTCTAACCCTCTGACTTTTTCTAAACCTCTGACAGTATCTAAACCTCTGACTGTTTCTAAACCTCTGACTGTTTATTAACCTCTGACTGTTTCTAACCCTCTGACTGTTTCTAAACCTCTGACTGTTTCTTAACCTCTGACTGTTTCTAAACCTCTGACTGTTTATTAACCTCTGACTGTTTCTAACCCTCTGACTGTTTCTAAACCTCTGACTGTTTCTTAACCTCTGACTGTTTCTAAACCTCTGACTGTTTCTAACCCTCTGACTGTTTCTAAACCTCTGACTGTTTCTAACCCTCTGACTGTTTCTAAACCTCTGACTGTTTCTAAACCTCTGACAGTTTCGAACCCTCTGTCTGTTTCTAAACCTGTGACTGTTTCTAACCCTCTGTCTGACTGTTTCTAATACCTTTGACTGTTTCTAACCCTCTGACTGTTTCTGAACCTCTGCCTGTTTCTAACCCTCTGACTGTTTCTAAACCTCTGACTGTCTCTAAACCTCTGACTGTTTCTAACCCTCTGACTGTTTCTAAACCTCTGACTGTTTCTAAACCTGACTCGGACTGTTTCTAACTCTCTGACTTTTTCTAAACCTCTGACAGTTTCTAAACCTCTGACTGTTTCTTAACCTCTGACTGTTTCTAACCCTCTGACTGTTTCTAAACCTCTGACTGTTTCTTAACCTCTGACTGTTTCTAAACCTCTGACTGTTTCTAAACCTCTGACTGTTTCTAAACCTCTGACAGTTTCTAAACCTCTGACAGTTTCTAAACCTCTGACTGTTTCTAACCCTCTGACTGTTTCTAAACCTTTGACTGTTTCTAACCCTCTGACTGTTTCTAACCCTCTGACTGTTTCTAAACCTTTGACTGTTTCTAAACCTCTGACTGTTTCTAACCCTCTGACTGTTTCTAAACCTCTGACTGTTTCTAAACCTGACTCGGACTGTTTCTAACTCTCTGACTTTTTCTAAACCTCTGACAGTTTCTAAACCTCTGACTGTTTCTTAACCTCTGACTGTTTCTAACCCTCTGACTGTTTCTAAACCTCTGACTGTTTCTTAACCTCTGACTGTTTCTAAACCTCTGACTGTTTCTAAACCTCTGACTGTTTCTAAACCTGACTCGGACTGTTTCTAACCCTCTGACTGTTTCTAAATCTCTGACTGTTTCTAACCCTCTGACTGTTTCTAAACCTCTGACAGTTTCTAAACCTCTGACTGTTTCTAAACCTGACTCGGACTGTTTCTAACCCTCTGACTTTTTCTAAACCTCTGACAGTATCTAAACCTCTGACTGTTTCTAAACCTCTGACTGTTTATTAACCTCTGACTGTTTCTAACCCTCTGACTGTTTCTAAACCTCTGACTGTTTCTTAACCTCTGACTGTTTCTAAACCTCTGACTGTTTATTAACCTCCGACTGTTTCTAACCCTCTGACTGTTTCTAAACCTCTGACTGTTACTTAACCTCTGACTGTTTCTAAACCTCTGACTGTTTCTAAACCTCTGACTGTTTCTAAACCTGACTCGGACTGTTTCTAACCCTCTGACTGTTTCTAAACCTCTGACAGTTTCTAAATCTCTGACTGTTTCTAAACCTCTGACTGTTTCTAAACCTGACTCGGACTGTTTCTAAACCTCTGACAGTTTCTAAACCTCTGACTGTTTCTAAACCTGACTCGGACTGTTTCTAACCCTCTGACTGTTTCTAAATCTCTGACTGTTTCTAAACCTCTGACTGTTTCTAAACCTCTGACAGTTTCTAAACCTCTGACAGTTTCTAAACCTCTGACTGTTTCTAACCCTCTGACTGTTTCTAAACCTTTGACTGTTTCTAACCCTCTGACTGTTTCTAACCCTCTGACTGTTTCTAAACCTTTGACTGTTTCTAAACCTCTGACTGTTTATAACCCTCTGACTGTTTCTAAACCTCTGACTGTTTCTAAACCTCTGACTGTTTCTAACCCTCTGTTTCTAAACCTCTGACAGTTTCTAAACCTCTGACTGTTTCTAAACCTGACTCGGACTGTTTCTAACCCTCTGACTTTTTCTAAACCTCTGACAGTATCTAAACCTCTGACTGTTTCTAAACCTCTGACTGTTTATTAACATCTGACTGTTTCTAACCCTCTGACTGTTTCTAAACCTCTGACTGTTTCTTAACCTCTGACTGTTTCTAAACCTCTGACTGTTTATTAACCTCTGACTGTTTCTAACCCTCTGACTGTTTCTAAACCTCTGACTGTTTCTTAACCTCTGACTGTTTCTAAACCTCTGACTGTTTCTAACCCTCTGACTGTTTCTAAACCTCTGACTGTTTCTAACCCTCTGACTGTTTCTAAACCTCTGACTGTTTCTAAACCTGTGACTGTTTCTAAACCTCTGACTGTTTCTAACCCTCTGACTGTTTCTAAACCTCTGACTGTTTCTAAACCTCTGACTGTTTCTAACCCTCTGACTGTTTCTAAACCTCTGACAGTTTCTAAACCTCTGACAGTTTCTAAACCTCTGACTGTTTCTAACCCTCTGACTGTTTCTAAACCTTTGACTGTTTCTAACCCTCTGACTGTTTCTAACCCTCTGACTGTTTCTAAACCTTTGACTGTTTCTAAACCTCTGACTGTTTCTAACCCTCTGACTGTTTCTAAACCTCTGACTGTTTCTAAACCTGACTCGGACTGTTTCTAACTCTCTGACTTTTTCTAAACCTCTGACAGTTTCTAAACCTCTGACTGTTTCTTAACCTCTGACTGTTTCTAACCCTCTGACTGTTTCTAAACCTCTGACTGTTTCTTAACCTCTGACTGTTTCTAAACCTCTGACTGTTTCTAAACCTCTGACTGTTTCTAAACCTGACTCGGACTGTTTCTAACCCTCTGACTGTTTCTAAATCTCTGACTGTTTCTAACCCTCTGACTGTTTCTAAACCTCTGACAGTTTCTAAACCTCTGACTGTTTCTAAACCTGACTCGGACTGTTTCTAACCCTCTGACTTTTTCTAAACCTCTGACAGTATCTAAACCTCTGACTGTTTCTAAACCTCTGACTGTTTATTAACCTCTGACTGTTTCTAACCCTCTGACTGTTTCTAAACCTCTGACTGTTTCTTAACCTCTGACTGTTTCTAAACCTCTGACTGTTTATTAACCTCCGACTGTTTCTAACCCTCTGACTGTTTCTAAACCTCTGACTGTTACTTAACCTCTGACTGTTTCTAAACCTCTGACTGTTTCTAAACCTCTGACTGTTTCTAAACCTGACTCGGACTGTTTCTAACCCTCTGACTGTTTCTAAACCTCTGACAGTTTCTAAATCTCTGACTGTTTCTAAACCTCTGACTGTTTCTAAACCTGACTCGGACTGTTTCTAAACCTCTGACAGTTTCTAAACCTCTGACTGTTTCTAAACCTGACTCGGACTGTTTCTAACCCTCTGACTGTTTCTAAATCTCTGACTGTTTCTAAACCTCTGACTGTTTCTAAACCTCTGACAGTTTCTAAACCTCTGACAGTTTCTAAACCTCTGACTGTTTCTAACCCTCTGACTGTTTCTAAACCTTTGACTGTTTCTAACCCTCTGACTGTTTCTAACCCTCTGACTGTTTCTAAACCTTTGACTGTTTCTAAACCTCTGACTGTTTATAACCCTCTGACTGTTTCTAAACCTCTGACTGTTTCTAAACCTCTGACTGTTTCTAACCCTCTGTTTCTAAACCTCTGACAGTTTCTAAACCTCTGACTGTTTCTAAACCTGACTCGGACTGTTTCTAACCCTCTGACTTTTTCTAAACCTCTGACAGTATCTAAACCTCTGACTGTTTCTAAACCTCTGACTGTTTATTAACATCTGACTGTTTCTAACCCTCTGACTGTTTCTAAACCTCTGACTGTTTCTTAACCTCTGACTGTTTCTAAACCTCTGACTGTTTATTAACCTCTGACTGTTTCTAACCCTCTGACTGTTTCTAAACCTCTGACTGTTTCTTAACCTCTGACTGTTTCTAAACCTCTGACTGTTTCTAACCCTCTGACTGTTTCTAAACCTCTGACTGTTTCTAACCCTCTGACTGTTTCTAAACCTCTGACTGTTTCTAAACCTGTGACTGTTTCTAAACCTCTGACTGTTTCTAACCCTCTGACTGTTTCTAAACCTCTGACTGTTTCTAAACCTCTGACTGTTTCTAACCCTCTGACTGTTTCTAAACCTTTGACTGTTTCTAAACCTCTGACTGTTTCTAAACCTCTGACTGTTTCTAAACCTCTGACTGTTTCTAAACCTGTGACTGTTTCTAACCCTCTGACTGTTTCTAAACCTCTGACTGTTTCTAACCCTCTGACTGTTTCTAAACCTCTGACTGTTTCTAAACCTGTGACTGTTTCTAAACCTCTGACTGTTTCTAAACCTCTGACTGTTTCTAAACCTCTGACTGTTTCTAAACCTCTGACTGTTTCTAAACCTGTGACTGTTTCTAACCCTCTGACTGTTTCTAAACCTTTGACTGTTTCTAAACCTCTGACTGTTTCTAACCCTCTGACTGTTTCTAAACCTCTGACTGTTTCTAACCCTCTGACTGTTTCTAAACCTCTGACTGTTTCTAAACCTCTGACTGTTTCTAACCCTCTGACTGTTTCTAAACCTCTGACAGTTTCTAAACCTCTGACTGTTTCTAAACCTGACTCGGACTGTTTCTAACCCTCTGACTTTTTCTAAACCTCTGACAGTATCTAAACCTCTGACTGTTTCTAAACCTCTGACTGTTTATTAACCTCTGACTGTTTCTAACCCTCTGACTGTTTCTAAACCTCTGACTGTTTCTTAACCTCTGACTGTTTCTAAACCTCTGACTGTTTATTAACCTCTGACTGTTTCTAACCCTCTGACTGTTTCTAAACCTCTGACTGTTTCTTAACCTCTGACTGTTTCTAAACCTCTGACTGTTTCTAACCCTCTGACTGTTTCTAAACCTCTGACTGTTTCTAACCCTCTGACTGTTTCTAAACCTCTGACTGTTTCTAAACCTGTGACTGTTTCTAAACCTCTGACTGTTTCTAACCCTCTGACTGTTTCTAAACCTCTGACTGTTTCTAAACCTCTGACTGTTTCTAACCCTCTGACTGTTTCTAAACCTTTGACTGTTTCTAAACCTCTGACTGTTTCTAAACCTCTGACTGTTTCTAAACCTCTGACTGTTTCTAAACCTGTGACTGTTTCTAACCCTCTGACTGTTTCTAAACCTCTGACTGTTTCTAACCCTCTGACTGTTTCTAAACCTCTGACTGTTTCTAAACCTGTGACTGTTTCTAAACCTCTGACTGTTTCTAACCCTCTGACTGTTTCTAAACCTCTGACTGTTTCTAAACCTCTGACTGTTTCTAACCCTCTGACTGTTTCTAAACCTTTGACTGTTTCTAAACCTCTGACTGTTTCTAAACCTCTGACTGTTTCTTAACCTCTGACTGTTTCTAAACCTCTGACTGTTTCTAAACCTCTGACTGTTTCTAAACCTGACTCGGACTGTTTCTAACCCTCTGACTGTTTCTAAATCTCTGACTGTTTCTAACCCTCTGACTGTTTCTAAACCTCTGACAGTTTCTAAACCTCTGACTGTTTCTAAACCTGACTCGGACTGTTTCTAACCCTCTGACTTTTTCTAAACCTCTGACAGTATCTAAACCTCTGACTGTTTCTAAACCTCTGACTGTTTATTAACCTCTGACTGTTTCTAACCCTCTGACTGTTTCTAAACCTCTGACTGTTTCTTAACCTCTGACTGTTTCTAAACCTCTGACTGTTTATTAACCTCCGACTGTTTCTAACCCTCTGACTGTTTCTAAACCTCTGACTGTTACTTAACCTCTGACTGTTTCTAAACCTCTGACTGTTTCTAAACCTCTGACTGTTTCTAAACCTGACTCGGACTGTTTCTAACCCTCTGACTGTTTCTAAACCTCTGACAGTTTCTAAATCTCTGACTGTTTCTAAACCTCTGACTGTTTCTAAACCTGACTCGGACTGTTTCTAAACCTCTGACAGTTTCTAAACCTCTGACTGTTTCTAAACCTGACTCGGACTGTTTCTAACCCTCTGACTGTTTCTAAATCTCTGACTGTTTCTAAACCTCTGACTGTTTCTAAACCTCTGACAGTTTCTAAACCTCTGACAGTTTCTAAACCTCTGACTGTTTCTAACCCTCTGACTGTTTCTAAACCTTTGACTGTTTCTAACCCTCTGACTGTTTCTAACCCTCTGACTGTTTCTAAACCTTTGACTGTTTCTAAACCTCTGACTGTTTATAACCCTCTGACTGTTTCTAAACCTCTGACTGTTTCTAAACCTCTGACTGTTTCTAACCCTCTGTTTCTAAACCTCTGACAGTTTCTAAACCTCTGACTGTTTCTAAACCTGACTCGGACTGTTTCTAACCCTCTGACTTTTTCTAAACCTCTGACAGTATCTAAACCTCTGACTGTTTCTAAACCTCTGACTGTTTATTAACATCTGACTGTTTCTAACCCTCTGACTGTTTCTAAACCTCTGACTGTTTCTTAACCTCTGACTGTTTCTAAACCTCTGACTGTTTATTAACCTCTGACTGTTTCTAACCCTCTGACTGTTTCTAAACCTCTGACTGTTTCTTAACCTCTGACTGTTTCTAAACCTCTGACTGTTTCTAACCCTCTGACTGTTTCTAAACCTCTGACTGTTTCTAACCCTCTGACTGTTTCTAAACCTCTGACTGTTTCTAAACCTGTGACTGTTTCTAAACCTCTGACTGTTTCTAACCCTCTGACTGTTTCTAAACCTCTGACTGTTTCTAAACCTCTGACTGTTTCTAACCCTCTGACTGTTTCTAAACCTTTGACTGTTTCTAAACCTCTGACTGTTTCTAAACCTCTGACTGTTTCTAAACCTCTGACTGTTTCTAAACCTGTGACTGTTTCTAACCCTCTGACTGTTTCTAAACCTCTGACTGTTTCTAACCCTCTGACTGTTTCTAAACCTCTGACTGTTTCTAAACCTGTGACTGTTTCTAAACCTCTGACTGTTTCTAAACCTCTGACTGTTTCTAAACCTCTGACTGTTTCTAAACCTCTGACTGTTTCTAAACCTGTGACTGTTTCTAACCCTCTGACTGTTTCTAAACCTTTGACTGTTTCTAAACCTCTGACTGTTTCTAACCCTCTGACTGTTTCTAAACCTCTGACTGTTTCTAACCCTCTGACTGTTTCTAAACCTCTGACTGTTTCTAAACCTCTGACTGTTTCTAACCCTCTGACTGTTTCTAAACCTCTGACAGTTTCTAAACCTCTGACTGTTTCTAAACCTGACTCGGACTGTTTCTAACCCTCTGACTTTTTCTAAACCTCTGACAGTATCTAAACCTCTGACTGTTTCTAAACCTCTGACTGTTTATTAACCTCTGACTGTTTCTAACCCTCTGACTGTTTCTAAACCTCTGACTGTTTCTTAACCTCTGACTGTTTCTAAACCTCTGACTGTTTATTAACCTCTGACTGTTTCTAACCCTCTGACTGTTTCTAAACCTCTGACTGTTTCTTAACCTCTGACTGTTTCTAAACCTCTGACTGTTTCTAACCCTCTGACTGTTTCTAAACCTCTGACTGTTTCTAACCCTCTGACTGTTTCTAAACCTCTGACTGTTTCTAAACCTGTGACTGTTTCTAAACCTCTGACTGTTTCTAACCCTCTGACTGTTTCTAAACCTCTGACTGTTTCTAAACCTCTGACTGTTTCTAACCCTCTGACTGTTTCTAAACCTTTGACTGTTTCTAAACCTCTGACTGTTTCTAAACCTCTGACTGTTTCTAAACCTCTGACTGTTTCTAAACCTGTGACTGTTTCTAACCCTCTGACTGTTTCTAAACCTCTGACTGTTTCTAACCCTCTGACTGTTTCTAAACCTCTGACTGTTTCTAAACCTGTGACTGTTTCTAAACCTCTGACTGTTTCTAAACCTCTGACTGTTTCTAAACCTCTGACTGTTTCTAAACCTCTGACTGTTTCTAAACCTGTGACTGTTTCTAACCCTCTGACTGTTTCTAAACCTTTGACTGTTTCTAAACCTCTGACTGTTTCTAACCCTCTGACTGTTTCTAAACCTCTGACTGTTTCTAAACCTCTGACTGTTTCTAACCCTCTGACTGTTTCTAAACCTTTGACTGTTTCTAAACCTCTGACTGTTTCTAACCCTCTGACTGTTTCTAAACCTCTGACAGTTTCGAACCCTCTGACTGTTTCTAAACCTGTGACTGTTTCTAACCCTCTGACTGTTTCTAATACCTTTGACTGTTTCTAACCCTCTGACTGTTTCTGAACCTCTGCCTGTTTATAACCCTCTGACTGTTTCTAAACCTCTGACTGTCTCTAAACCTCTGACTGTTTCTAACCCTCTGACTGTTTCTAAACCTCTGACTGTTTCTAAACCTCTGACTGTTTCTAACCCTCTGACTGTTTCTAAACCTTTGACTGTTTCTAAACCTCTGACTGTTTCTAAACCTCTGACTGTTTCTAAACCTCTGACTGTTTCTAAACATCTGACTGTTTCTAACCCTCTGACTGTTTCTAAACCTCTGACTGTTTCTAACCCTCTTACTGTTTCTAAACCTCTGACTGTTTCTAAACCTGTGACTGTTTCTAAACCTCTGACTGTTTCTAAACCTCTGACTGTTTCTAAACCTCTGACTGTTTCTAAACCTGTGACTGTTTCTAACCCTCTGACTGTTTCTAAACCTTTGACTGTTTCTAAACCTCTGACTGTTTCTAACCCTCTGACTGTTTCTAAACCTCTGACTGTTTCTAAACCTCTGACTGTTTCTAACCCTCTGACTGTTTCTAAACCTCTGACTGTTTCTAAACCTGTGACTGTTTCTAACCCTCTGACTGTTTCTAAACCTTTGACTGTTTCTAAACCTCTGACTGTTTCTAACCCTCTGACTGTTTCTAAACCTCTGACTGTTTCTAAACCTCTGACTGTTTCTAACCCTCTGACTGTTTCTAAACCTCTGACTGTTTCTAAACCTCTGACTGTTTCTAACCCTCTGACTGTTTCTAAACCTCTGACAGTTTCGAACCCTCTGACTGTTTCTAAACCTGTGACTGTTTCTAACCCTCTGACTGTTTCTAATACCTTTCACTGTTTCTAACCCTCTGACTGTTTCTGAACCTCTGCCTGTTTATAACCCTCTGACTGTTTCTAAACCTCTGACTGTCTCTAAACCTCTGACTGTTTCTAACCCTCTGACTGTTTCTAAACCTCTGACTGTTTCTAAACCAGACTCGGACTGTTTCTAACTCTCTGACTTTTTCTAAACCTCTGACAGTTTCTAAACCTCTGACTGTTTCTTAACCTCTGACTGTTTCTAACCCTCTGACTGTTTCTAAACCTCTGACTGTTTCTTAACCTCTGACTGTTTCTAAACCTCTGACTGTTTCTAAACCTCTGACTGTTTCTAAACCTGACTCGGACTGTTTCTAACCCTCTGACTGTTTCTAAATCTCTGACTGTTTCTAACCCTCTGACTGTTTCTAAATCTCTGACTGTTTCTAAACCTCTGACTGTTTCTAAACCTCTGACAGTTTCTAAACCTCTGACAGTTTCTAAACCTCTGACTGTTTCTAAACCTCTGACTGTTTCTAAACCTCTGACTGTTTCTAACCCTCTGACTGTTTCTAAACCTTTGACTGTTTCTAAACCTCTGACTGTTTCTAACCCTCTGACTGTTTCTAAACCTCTGACAGTTTCGAACCCTCTGACTGTTTCTAAACCTGTGACTGTTTCTAACCCTCTGACTGTTTCTAATACCTTTGACTGTTTCTAACCCTCTGACTGTTTCTGAACCTCTGCCTGTTTATAACCCTCTGACTGTTTCTAAACCTCTGACTGTCTCTAAACCTCTGACTGTTTCTAACCCTCTGACTGTTTCTAAACCTCTGACTGTTTCTAAACCTCTGACTGTTTCTAACCCTCTGACTGTTTCTAAACCTTTGACTGTTTCTAAACCTCTGACTGTTTCTAAACCTCTGACTGTTTCTAAACCTCTGACTGTTTCTAAACCTGTGACTGTTTCTAACCCTCTGACTGTTTCTAAACCTCTGACTGTTTCTAACCCTCTTACTGTTTCTAAACCTCTGACTGTTTCTAAACCTGTGACTGTTTCTAAACCTCTGACTGTTTCTAAACCTCTGACTGTTTCTAAACCTCTGACTGTTTCTAAACCTGTGACTGTTTCTAACCCTCTGACTGTTTCTAAACCTTTGACTGTTTCTAAACCTCTGACTGTTTCTAACCCTCTGACTGTTTCTAAACCTCTGACTGTTTCTAAACCTCTGACTGTTTCTAACCCTCTGACTGTTTCTAAACCTCTGACTGTTTCTAAACCTGTGACTGTTTCTAACCCTCTGACTGTTTCTAAACCTTTGACTGTTTCTAAACCTCTGACTGTTTCTAACCCTCTGACTGTTTCTAAACCTCTGACTGTTTCTAAACCTCTGACTGTTTCTAACCCTCTGACTGTTTCTAAACCTCTGACTGTTTCTAAACCTCTGACTGTTTCTAACCCTCTGACTGTTTCTAAACCTCTGACAGTTTCGAACCCTCTGACTGTTTCTAAACCTGTGACTGTTTCTAACCCTCTGACTGTTTCTAATACCTTTCACTGTTTCTAACCCTCTGACTGTTTCTGAACCTCTGCCTGTTTATAACCCTCTGACTGTTTCTAAACCTCTGACTGTCTCTAAACCTCTGACTGTTTCTAACCCTCTGACTGTTTCTAAACCTCTGACTGTTTCTAAACCAGACTCGGACTGTTTCTAACTCTCTGACTTTTTCTAAACCTCTGACAGTTTCTAAACCTCTGACTGTTTCTTAACCTCTGACTGTTTCTAACCCTCTGACTGTTTCTAAACCTCTGACTGTTTCTTAACCTCTGACTGTTTCTAAACCTCTGACTGTTTCTAAACCTCTGACTGTTTCTAAACCTGACTCGGACTGTTTCTAACCCTCTGACTGTTTCTAAATCTCTGACTGTTTCTAAACCTCTGACTGTTTCTAAACCTCTGACAGTTTCTAAACCTCTGACAGTTTCTAAACCTCTGACTGTTTCTAACCCTCTGACTGTTTCTAAACCTTTGACTGTTTCTAACCCTCTGACTGTTTCTAAACCTCTGACTGTTTCTAAACCTCTGACTGTTTCTAACCCTCTGACTGTTTCTAAACCTTTGACTGTTTCTAAACCTCTGACTGTTTCTAAACCTCTGACTGTTTCTAAACCTCTGACTGTTTCTAAACCTGTGACTGTTTCTAACCCTCTGACTGTTTCTAAACCTCTGACTGTTTCTAACCCTCTGACTGTTTCTAAACCTCTGATTGTTTCTAAACCTGTGACTGTTTCTAAACCTCTGACTGTTTCTAAACCTCTGACTGTTTCTAAACCTCTGACTGTTTCTAAACCTCTGACTGTTTCTAAACCTGTGACTGTTTCTAACCCTCTGACTGTTTCTAAACCTTTGACTGTTTCTAAACCTCTGACTGTTTCTAACCCTCTGACTGTTTCTAAACCTCTGACTGTTTCTAAACCTCTGACTGTTTCTAACCCTCTGACTGTTTCTAAACCTCTGACTGTTTCTAAACCTCTGACTGTTTCTAACCCTCTGACTGTTTCTAAACCTCTGACAGTTTTGAACCCTCTGACTGTTTCTAAACCTGTGACTGTTTCTAACCCTCTGACTGTTTCTAATACCTTTGACTGTTTCTAACCCTCTGACTGTTTCTGAACCTCTGCCTGTTTATAACCCTCTGACTGTTTCTAAACCTCTGACTGTCTCTAAACCTCTGACTGTTTCTAACCCTCTGACTGTTTCTAAACCTCTGACTGTTTCTAAACCTGACTCGGACTGTTTCTAACTCTCTGACTTTTTCTAAACCTCTGACAGTTTCTAAACCTCTGACTGTTTCTTAACCTCTGACTGTTTCTAACCCTCTGACTGTTTCTAAACCTCTGACTGTTTCTTAACCTCTGACTGTTTCTAAACCTCTGACTGTTTCTAAACCTCTGACTGTTTCTAAACCTGACTCGGACTGTTTCTAACCCTCTGACTGTTTCTAAATCTCTGACTGTTTCTAAACCTCTGACTGTTTCTAAACCTCTGACAGTTTCTAAACCTCTGACAGTTTCTAAACCTCTGACTGTTTCTAACCCTCTGACTGTTTCTAAACCTTTGACTGTTTCTAACCCTCTGACTGTTTCTAAACCTCTGACTGTTTCTAACCCTCTGACTGTTTCTAAACCTCTGACTGTTTCTACACCTCTGACTGTTTCTAACCCTCTGACTGTTTCTAAACCTCTGACAGTTTCTAAACCTCTGACTGTTTCTAAACCTGACTCGGACTGTTTCTAACCCTCTGACTTTTTCTAAACCTCTGACAGTATCTAAACCTCTGACTGTTTCTAAACCTCTGACTGTTTATTAACCTCTGACTGTTTCAAACCCTCTGACTGTTTCTAAACCTCTGACTGTTTATTAACCTCCGACTGTTTCTAACCCTCTGACTGTTTCTAAACCTCTGACTGTTTCTTAACCTCTGACTGTTTCTAAACCTCTGAGTGTTTCTAAACCTCTGACTGTTTCTAAACCTGACTCGGACTGTTTCTAACCCTCTGACTGTTTCTAAACCTCTGACAGTTTCTAAATCTCTGACTGTTTCTAAACCTCTGACTGTTTCTAAACCTGACTCGGACTGTTTCTGACCCTCTGACTGTTTCTAAACCTCTGAATGTTTCTAAACCTGACTCGGACTGTTTCTAACCATCTGATTGTTTCTAACCCTCTGACTGTTTCTAAACCTCTGAGTGTTTCTAAACCTCTGACTGTTTCTAAACCTGACTCGGACTGTTTCTAACCCTCTGACTGTTTCTAAACCTCTGACTGTTTCTAAACCTCTGACTGTTTCTAACCCTCTGACTGTTTCTAAACCTCTGACTGTTTCTAACCCTGTGACTGTTTCTAAACCTCTGACTGTTTCTAACCCTTTGACTGTTTCTAACCCTCCGACTGTTTCTAAACCTCTGACTGTTTCTAAAGCTCTGACAGTTTCTAAAGCTCTGACAGTTTCTAAACCTCTGACTGTTTCTAAACCTCTGACTGTTTCTAACCCTCTGACTGTTTCTAAACCTCTGACTGTTTCTACACCTCTGACTGTTTCTAACCCTCTGACTGTTTCTAAACCTCTGACAGTTTCTAAACCTCTGACTGTTTCTAAACCTGACTCGGACTGTTTCTAACCCTCTGACTTTTTCTAAACCTCTGACAGTATCTAAACCTCTGACTGTTTCTAAACCTCTGACTGTTTATTAACCTCTGACTGTTTCAAACCCTCTGACTGTTTCTAAACCTCTGACTGTTTATTAACCTCCGACTGTTTCTAACCCTCTGACTGTTTCTAAACCTCTGACTGTTTCTTAACCTCTGACTGTTTCTAAACCTCTGAGTGTTTCTAAACCTCTGACTGTTTCTAAACCTGACTCGGACTGTTTCTAACCCTCTGACTGTTTCTAAACCTCTGACAGTTTCTAAATCTCTGACTGTTTCTAAACCTCTGACTGTTTCTAAACCTGACTCGGACTGTTTCTGACCCTCTGACTGTTTCTAAACCTCTGAATGTTTCTAAACCTGACTCGGACTGTTTCTAACCATCTGATTGTTTCTAACCCTCTGACTGTTTCTAAACCTCTGAGTGTTTCTAAACCTCTGACTGTTTCTAAACCTGACTCGGACTGTTTCTAACCCTCTGACTGTTTCTAAACCTCTGACTGTTTCTAAACCTCTGACTGTTTCTAACCCTCTGACTGTTTCTAAACCTCTGACTGTTTCTAACCCTGTGACTGTTTCTAAACCTCTGACTGTTTCTAACCCTTTGACTGTTTCTAACCCTCCGACTGTTTCTAAACCTCTGACTGTTTCTAAAGCTCTGACAGTTTCTAAAGCTCTGACAGTTTCTAAACCTCTGACTGTTTCTAAACCTCTGACTGTTTCTAAACCTCTGACTGTTTCTAAACCTCTGGCTGTTTCTAAACCTCTGACTGATTTTTAACATCTGACTTTTTCTAAACCTGACTCGGACTGTTTCTAACCCTCTGACTGTGTCTAAACCTCTGACTGTTTCTAAACCTGACTTGGACTGTTTCTAACATTTGGACTTTTTCTAAACCTCTGACTGTTTCTAAACCTCTGACTGTTTCTAAACCTCTGACTCTTTCGAACCCTCTGACTCTTTCGAACCCTCTGACTGTTTCTAACCCCCTGACTGTTTCTAAACCTCTGACTGTTTCTAACCCTCTGACTGTTTCTAAACCTCTGACTGTTTCTAAACCTCTGACAGTTTCTAAACCTCTGACTGTTTCTAAACATCTGACTGTTTCTAACCCTCTGACTGTTTCTAAACCTCTGACTTTTTCTAACACTCTGACTGTTTCTAACCCTCTGACTGTTTCTAAACCTCTGACTGTTTCTATTCCTCTGACAGTTTCTAAACCTCTGACTGTTTCTAAACCTCTGACTGTTTCTAAACCTCTGACTGTTTCGAACCCTCTGACTGTTTCTAACCCTCTGACTATTTCTAAACCTCTGACAGTTTCTAACCCTCTGACTGTTTCTAAACCTCTGACTGTTTCTAAACCTGACTCTGACTGTTTCTAACCCTCTGACTGTTTCTAAACCTCTGACAGTTTCTAAATCTCTGACTGTTTCTAAACCTCTGACTGTTTCTAAACCTCTGACTGTTTCTAACCCTCTGACTGTTTCTAAACCTCTGACTGTTTCTAAACCTCTGACTGTTTCTAACCCTCTGACTGTTTCTAAACCTTTGACTGTTTCTAAACCTCTGACTGTTTCTAAACCTCTGACTGTTTCTAAACCTCTGACTGTTTCTAAACCTGTGACTGTTTCTAACCCTCTGACTGTTTCTAAACCTCTGACTGTTTCTAACCCTCTGACTGTTTCTAAACCTCTGACTGTTTCTAAACCTGTGACTGTTTCTAAACCTCTGACTGTTTCTAAACCTCTGACTGTTTCTAAACCTCTGACGGTTTCTAAACCTCTGACTCTTTCGAACCCTCTGACTCTTTCGAACCCTCTGACTGTTTCTAACCCTCTGACTGTTTCTAAACCTCTGACTGTTTCTAACCCTCTGACTGTTTCTAAACCTCTGACTGTTTCTAAACTTCTGACAGTTTCTAAACCTCTGACTGTTTCTAAACATCTGACTGTTTCTAACCCTCTGACTGTTTCTAAACCTCTGACTGTTTCTAACCCTCTGACTGTTTCTAACCCTCTGACTGTTTCTAAACATCTGACTGTTTCTAAACCTCTGACTGTTTCTAAACCTCTGACTGTTTCTAACCCTCTGACTGTTTCTAAACCTCTGACTGTTTCTAAACCTCTGACTGTTTTTAACCCTCTGACTGTTTCTAACCCTCTGACTGTTTCTAAACCTCTGACAGTTTCTAACCCTCTGACTGTTTCTAAACGTCTGACTGTTCCTAAACCTCTGACTGTTTCTATTCCTCTGACAGTTTCTAAACCTCTGACTGTTTCTAAACCTCTGACTGTTTCTAAACCTGTGACTGTTTCTAACCCTCTGACTGTTTCTAAACCTCTGACTGTTTCTAACCCTCTGACTGTTTCTAAACCTCTGACTGTTTCTAAACCTGTGACTGTTTCTAAACCTCTGACTGTTTCTAAACCTCTGACTGTTTCTAAACCTCTGACTGTTTCTAAACCTCCGACTGTTTCTAAACCTGTGACTGTTTCTAACCCTCTGACTGTTTCTAAACCTTTGACTGTTTCTAAACCTCTGACTGTTTCTAACCCTCTGACTGTTTCTAAACCTCTGACTGTTTCTAAACCTCTGACTGTTTCTAACCCTCTGACTGTTTCTAAACCTCTGACTGTTTCTAAACCTCTGACTGTTTCTAACCCTCTGACTGTTTCTAAACCTCTGACAGTTTCGAACCCTCTGACTGTTTCTAAACCTGTGACTGTTTCTAACCCTCTGACTGTTTCTAATACATTTTACTGTTTCTAACCCTCTGACTGTTTCTAAACATCTGACTGTCTCTAAACCTCTGACTGTTTCTAAACCTCTGACTGTTTCTAAACCTGACTCGGACTGTTTTTAACTCTCTTACTTTTTCTAAACCTCTGACAGTTTCTAAACCTCTGACTGTTTCTTAACCTCTGACTGTTTCTAACCCTCTGACTGTTTCTAAACCTCTGACTGTTTCTTAACCTCTGACTGTTTCTAAACCTCTGGCTGTTTCTAAACCTCTGACTGATTTTTAACATCTGACTTTTTCTAAACCTGACTCGGACTGTTTCTAACCCTCCGACTGTGTCTAAACCTCTGACTGTTTCTAAACCTGACTTGGACTGTTTCTAACATTTTGACTTTTTCTAAACCCCTGACTGTTTCTAAACCTCTGACTGTTTCTAAACCTCTGACTCTTTCGAACCCTCTGACTCTTTCGAACCCTCTGACTGTTTCTAACCCCCTGACTGTTTCTAAACCTCTGACTGTTTCTAACCCTCTGACTGTTTCTAAACCTCTGACTGTTTCTAAACCTCTGACAGTTTCTAAACCTCTGACTGTTTCTAAACATCTGACTGTTTCTAACCCTCTGACTGTTTCTAAACCTCTGACTTTTTCTAACACTCTGACTGTTTCTAACCCTCTGACTGTTTCTAAACCTCTGACTGTTTCTAAACCTCTGACTGTTTCTAAACCTCTCACTGTTTCTAACCCTCTGACTGTTTCTAAACCTCTGACTGTTTCTAAACCTCTGACTGTTTCGAACCCTCTGACTGTTTCTAACCCTCTGACTGTTTCTAAACCTCTGACAGTTTTAACCCTCTGACTGTTTCTAAACGTCTGACTGTTCCTAAACCTCTGACTGTTTCTATTCCTCTGACAGTTTCTAAACCTCTGACTGTTTCTAAACCTCTGACTGTTTCTAAACCTCTGACTGTTTCGAACCCTCTGACTGTTTCTAACCCTCTGACTATTTCTAAACCTCTGACAGTTTCTAACCCTCTGACTGTTTCTAAACCTCTGACTGTTTCTAAACCTGACTCTGACTGTTTCTAACCCTCTGACTGTTTCTAAACCTCTGACAGTTTCTAAATCTCTGACTGTTTCTAAACCTCTGACTGTTTCTAAACCTCTGACTGTTTCTAACCCTCTGACTGTTTCTAAACCTCTGACTGTTTCTAAACCTCTGACTGTTTCTAACCCTCTGACTGTTTCTAAACCTTTGACTGTTTCTAAACCTCTGACTGTTTCTAAACCTCTGACTGTTTCTAAACCTCTGACTGTTTCTAAACCTGTGACTGTTTCTAACCCTCTGACTGTTTCTAAACCTCTGACTGTTTCTAACCCTCTGACTGTTTCTAAACCTCTGACTGTTTCTAAACCTGTGACTGTTTCTAAACCTCTGACTGTTTCTAAACCTCTGACTGTTTCTAAACCTCTGACTGTTTCTAAACCTCTGACTCTTTCGAACCCTCTGACTCTTTCGAACCCTCTGACTGTTTCTAACCCTCTGACTGTTTCTAAACCTCTGACTGTTTCTAACCCTCTGACTGTTTCTAAACCTCTGACTGTTTCTAAACCTCTGACAGTTTCTAAACCTCTGACTGTTTCTAAACATCTGACTGTTTCTAACCCTCTGACTGTTTCTAAACCTCTGACTGTTTCTAACCCTCTGACTGTTTCTAACCCTCTGTCTGTTTCTAAACCTCTGACTGTTTCTAAACCTCTGACTGTTTCTAAACCTCTGACTGTTTCTAACCCTCTGACTGTTTCTAAACCTCTGACTGTTTCTAAACCTCTGACTGTTTCGAACCCTCTGACTGTTTCTAACCCTCTGACTGTTTCTAAACCTCTGACAGTTTCTAACCCTCTGACTGTTTCTAAACGTCTGACTGTTCCTAAACCTCTGACTGTTTCTATTCCTCTGACAGTTTCTAAACCTCTGACTGTTTCTAAACCTCTGACTGTTTCTAAACCTGTGACTGTTTCTAACCCTCTGACTGTTTCTAAACCTCTGACTGTTTCTAACCCTCTGACTGTTTCTAAACCTCTGACTGTTTCTAAACCTGTGACTGTTTCTAAACCTCTGACTGTTTCTAAACCTCTGACTGTTTCTAAACCTCTGACTGTTTCTAAACCTCCGACTGTTTCTAAACCTGTGACTGTTTCTAACCCTCTGACTGTTTCTAAACCTTTGACTGTTTCTAAACCTCTGACTGTTTCTAACCCTCTGACTGTTTCTAAACCTCTGACTGTTTCTAAACCTCTGACTGTTTCTAACCCTCTGACTGTTTCTAAACCTCTGACTGTTTCTAAACCTCTGACTGTTTCTAACCCTCTGACTGTTTCTAAACCTCTGACAGTTTCGAACCCTCTGACTGTTTCTAAACCTGTGACTGTTTCTAACCCTCTGACTGTTTCTAATACATTTGACTGTTTCTAACCCTCTGACCGTTTCTAAACATCTGACTGTCTCTAAACCTCTGACTGTTTCTAAACCTCTGACTGTTTCTAAACCTGACTCGGACTGTTTTTAACTCTCTTACTTTTTCTAAACCTCTGACAGTTTCTAAACCTCTGACTGTTTCTTAACCTCTGACTGTTTCTAACCCTCTGACTGTTTCTAAACCTCTGACTGTTTCTTAACCTCTGACTGTTTCTAAACCTCTGACTGTTTCTAAACCTCTGACTGTTTCTAAACCTGACTCGGACTGTTTCTAACCCTCTGACTGTTTCTAAATCTCTGACTGTTTCTAAACCTCTGACTGTTTCTAAACCTCTGACAGTTTCTAAACCTCTGACAGTTTCTAAACCTCTGACTGTTTCTAACCCTCTGACTGTTTCTAAACCTTTGACTGTTTCTAACCCTCTGACTGTTTCTAAACCTCTGACTGTTTCTAACCCTCTGACTGTTTTTAAACCTCTGACTGTTTCTAAACCTCTGACTGTTTCTAACCCTCTGACTGTTTCTAAACCTCTGACAGTTTCTAAACCTCTGACTGTTTCTAAACCTGACTCGGACTGTTTCTAACCCTCTGACTTTTTCTAAACCTCTGACAGTATCTAAACCTCTGACTGTTTCTAAACCTCTGACTGTTTATTAACCTCTGACTGTTTCTAACCCTCTGACTGTTTCTAAACCTCTGACTGTTTCTTAACCTCTGAATGTTTCTAAACCTCTGACTGTTTCTAAACCTGACTCGGACTGTTTCTAACCCTCTGACTGTTTCTAAACCTCTGACAGTTTCTAAATCTCTGACTGTTTCTAAACCTCTGACTGTTTCTGACCCTCTGACTGTTTCTAAACCTCTGACTGTTTCTAAACCTGACTCGGACTGTTTCTAACCATCTGATTGTTTCTAACCCTCTGACTGTTTCTAAACCTCTGACTGTTTCTAAACCTCTGACTGTTTCTAAACCTCTGACTGTTTCTAAACCTGACTCGGACTGTTTCTAACCCTCTGACTGTTTCTAAACCTCTGACTGTTTCTAAACCTCTGACTGTTTCTAACCCTCTGACTGTTTCTAAACCTCTGACTGTTTCTAACCCTGTGACTGTTTCTAAACCTCTGACTGTTTCTAACCCTTTGACTGTTTCTAAACCTCTGACTGTTTCTAACCCTCTGACTGTTTCTAAACTTCTGACTGTTTCTAAACCTGACTCGGACTGTTTCTAACCCTCTGATTGTTTCTAACCATCTGACTGTTTCTAAACCTCTGACTGTTTCTAAACCTCTGACTGTTTCTAAACCTCTGACTGTTTCTAAACCTGTCTCAGACTGTTTCTAACCCTCTGACTGTTTCTAAACCTCTGACTGTTTCTAACCCTCTGACTGTTTCTAAACCTCTGACTGTTTCTAAACCTCTGACTGTTTCTAAACCTCTGACTGTTTCTAAACCTCTGACTGTTTCTAAACCTCTGACTGTTTCTAAACCTCTGACTGTTTCGAACCCTCCGACTGTTTCTAACCATCTGACTGTTTCTAAACCTCTGACTGTTTTTAACCCTCTGACTGTTTCTAAACCTCTGACTGTTTCTAAAGCTCTGACAGTTTCTAAAGCTCTGACAGTTTCTAAACCTCTGACTGTTTCTAAACCTCTGACTGTTTCTAAACCTCTGACAGTTTCTGAATCTGACTCGGACTGTTTCTAAAACTCTGTCTGTTTCTAAACCTCTGACTGTTTCTAAACCTTTGACTGTTTCTAAACCTCTGACTGTTTCTAAACCTGTCTCAGACTGTTTCTAACCCTCTGACTGTTTCTACCCCTCTGATTGTTTCTAACCATCTGACTGTTTCTAAACCTCTGACTGTTTCTAAACCTCTGACTGTTTCTAAACCTCTGACTGTTTCTAAACCTGTCTCAGACTGTTTCTAACCCTCTGACTGTTTCTAAACCTCTGACTGTTTCTAACCCTCTGACTGTTTCTAAACCTCTGACTGTTTCTAAACCTCTGACTGTTTCTAAACCTCTGACTGTTTCTAAACCTCTGACTGTTTCTAAACCTCTGACTGTTTCTAAACCTCTGACTGTTTCGAACCCTCCGACTGTTTCTAACCATCTGACTGTTTCTAAACCTCTGACTGTTTTTAACCCTCTGACTGTTTCTAAACCTCTGACTGTTTCTAAAGCTCTGACAGTTTCTAAAGCTCTGACAGTTTCTAAACCTCTGACTGTTTCTAAACCTCTGACTGTTTCTAAACCTCTGACAGTTTCTGAATCTGACTCGGACTGTTTCTAAAACTCTGTCTGTTTCTAAACCTCTGACTGTTTCTAAACCTTTGACTGTTTCTAAACCTCTGACTGTTTCTAAACCTGTCTCAGACTGTTTCTAACCCTCTGACTGTTTCTAACCCTCTGATTGTTTCTAACCATCTGACTGTTTCTAAACCTCTGACTGTTTCTAAACCTCTGACTGTTTCTAAACCTCTGACTGTTTCTAAACCTGTCTCAGACTGTTTCTAACCCTCTGACTGTTTCTAAACCTCTGACTGTTTCTAACCCTCTGACTGTTTCTAAACCTCTGACTGTTTCTAAACCTCTGACTGTTTCTAAACCTCTGACTGTTTCTAAACCTCTGACTGTTTCTAAACCTCTGACTGTTTCTAAACCTCTGACTGTTTCGAACCCTCCGACTGTTTCTAACCATCTGACTGTTTCTAAACCTCTGACTGTTTTTAACCCTCTGACTGTTTCTAAACCTCTGACTGTTTCTAAAGCTCTGACAGTTTCTAAAGCTCTGACAGTTTCTAAACCTCTGACTGTTTCTAAACCTCTGACTGTTTCTAAACCTCTGACAGTTTCTGAATCTGACTCGGACTGTTTCTAAAACTCTGTCTGTTTCTAAACCTCTCACTGTTTCTAAACCTTTGACTGTTTCTAAACCTCTGACTGTTTCTAACCCTCTGACTGTTTCTAAACCTCTGACTGTTTCTAACCCTCTGACTGTTTCTAAACCTCTGACTGTTTCTAAACCTCTTACTGTTTCTAAACCTCTGACTGTTTCTAAACCTCTGACTGTTTTTAACCCTCTGACTGTTTCTAAACCTCTGACTGTTTCTAAAGCTCTGACAGTTTCTAAAGCTCTGACAGTTTCTAAACCTCTGACTGTTTCTAACCCTCTGACTGTTTCTAAACCTCTGACTGTTTCTAACCCTCTGAGAGTTTCTAAACCTGACTCGGACTGTTTCTAAACCTCTGACTGTTTCTAAACCTCTGACTGTTTCTAACCCTCTGACTGTTTCCAAACCTCTGACTGTTTCTAACCCTCTGACTGTTTCTAAACCTCTGACTGTTTCTAACCCTCTGACTGTTTCTAAACCTCTGACTGTTTCTAACCCTCTGACTTCTTTCTAACCCTCTGACTGTTTCTAAACCTCCTACTGTTACTAAACCTCCTACTGTTTCTAAACCTCTGACTGTTTCTAAGCCTCTGACCGTTTCTAAACCTTTGACTGTTTCTAAACCTCTGACTGTTTCTAAACCTCTGACTGTTTCCAAACCTCTGACAGTTTCTAAACCTCTGACTGTTTCTAAACCTCTGACTGTTTCTAAACCTCTGACTGTTTCTAAACCTTACTCAGACTGTTTCTAAACCTCTGACTTTTTCTAAACCTCTGACTGTTTCTAAACCTCTGACTGTTTCTAAACCTCTGACTGTTTCTAAACCTCTGACTGTTTCTAACCCTCTGACTGTTTCTAAACCTCTGACTGTTTCTAAACCTTACTCAGACTGTTTCTAAACCTCTGACTTTTTCTAAACCTCTGACTGTTTCTAAACCTCTGACTGTTTCTAAACCTCTGACTGTTTCTAAACCTCTGACTGTTTCTAACCCTCTGACTGTTTCTAAACCTCTGACTGTTTCTAACCCTCTGAATGTTTCTAACCCTCTGACTGTTTCTAAACCTCTGACTGTTTCTAAACCTCTGACTGTTTCTAAACCTCTGACTGTTTCTAAAACTCTGACTGTTTCTAAACCTGACTCGGACTGTTTCTAACCCTCCAACTGTTTCTAAACCTCTGACAGATTCTAAACCTCTGACTGTTTCTAAACCTCTGACTGTTTCTAAACCTCTGACTGTTTCTAAACCTGACTCGGACTATTTCTAACCCTCTGACTGTTTCTAAACCTCTGACAGTTTCTAAACCTCTGACTGTTTCTAAACCTCTGACTGTTTCTAAACCTGACTCGGACTCTTTCTAACCCTCTGACTGTTTCTAAACCTCTGACAGTTTCTAAACCTCTGACTGTTTCTAACCCTCTGACTGTTTCTAAACCTCTGACTGTTTCTAAACCTCTGACTGTTTCTTAACCTCTGACTGTTTCTAAACCTCTGACTGTTTCTAAACCTCTGACTGTTTCTAAACCTCTGACTGTTTCTGACCCTCTGACTGTTTCTAAACCTCTGACTGTTTCTAAACCTGACTCGGACTGTTTCTAACCATCTGATTGTTTCTAACCCTCTGACTGTTTCTAAACCTCTGACTGTTTCTAAACCTCTGACTGTTTCTAAACCTCTGACTGTTTCTAAACCTGACTCGGACTGTTTCTAACCCTCTGACTGTTTCTAAACCTCTGACTGTTTCTAAACCTCTGACTGTTTCTAACCCTCTGACTGTTTCTAAACCTCTGACTGTTTCTAACCCTGTGACTGTTTCTAAACCTCTGACTGTTTCTAACCCTTTGACTGTTTCTAAACCTCTGAATGTTTCTAACCCTCTGACTGTTTCTAAACTTCTGACTGTTTCTAAACCTGACTCGGACTGTTTCTAACCCTCTGATTGTTTCTAACCATCTGACTGTTTCTAAACCTCTGACTGTTTCTAAACCTCTGACTGTTTCTAAACCTCTGACTGTTTCTAAACCTGTCTCGGACTGTTTCTAACCCTCTGACTGTTTCTAAACCTCTGACTGTTTCTAACCCTCTGACTGTTTCTAAACCTCTGACTGTTTCTAAACCTCTGACTGTTTCTAAACCTCTGACTGTTTCTAAACCTCTGACTGTTTCTAAAGCTCTGACAGTTTCTAAAGCTCTGACAGTTTCTAAACCTCTGACTGTTTCTAAACCTCTGACTGTTTCTAAACCTCTGACAGTTTCTGAATCTGACTCGGACTGTTTCTAAAACTGTCTGTTTCTAAACCTCTGACTGTTTCTAAACCTTTGACTGTTTCTAAACCTCTGACTGTTTCTAACCCTCTGACTGTTTCTAAACCTCTGACTGTTTCTAACCCTCTGACTGTTTCTAAACCTCTGACTGTTTCTAAACCTCTTACTGTTTCTAAACCTCTGACTGTTTCTAAACCTCTGACTGTTTCTAACCCTCTGACTTTTTCTAAACCTCTGACTGTTTCTAACCCTCTGACTGTTTCTAAACCTCTGACAGTTTCTAAACCTCTGACTGTTTCTAACCCTCTGACTGTTTCTAAACCTCTGACTGTTTCTAAACCTCTGACTGTTTCTTAACCTCTGACTGTTTCTAAACCTCTGACTGTTTCTAAACCTCTGACTGTTTCTAAACCTGACTCGGACTGTTTCTAACCCTCTGACTGTTTCTAAACCTCTGACAGTTTCTAAATCTCTGACTGTTTCTAAACCTCTGACTGTTTCTGACCCTCTGACTGTTTCTAAACCTCTGACTGTTTCTAAACCTGACTCGGACTGTTTCTAACCATCTGATTGTTTCTAACCCTCTGACTGTTTCTAAACCTGACTCGGACTGTTTCTAACCCTCTGACTGTTTCTAAACCTCTGACAGTTTCTAAACCTCTGACTGTTTCTAACCCTCTGACTGTTTCTAAACCTCTGACTGTTTCTAAACCTCTGACTGTTTCTTAACCTCTGACTGTTTCTAAACCTCTGACTGTTTCTAAACCTCTGACTGTTTCTAAACCTCTGACTGTTTCTGACCCTCTGACTGTTTCTAAACCTCTGACTGTTTCTAAACCTGACTCGGACTGTTTCTAACCATCTGATTGTTTCTAACCCTCTGACTGTTTCTAAACCTCTGACTGTTTCTAAACCTCTGACTGTTTCTAAACCTCTGACTGTTTCTAAACCTGACTCGGACTGTTTCTAACCCTCTGACTGTTTCTAAACCTCTGACTGTTTCTAAACCTCTGACTGTTTCTAACCCTCTGACTGTTTCTAAACCTCTGACTGTTTCTAACCCTGTGACTGTTTCTAAACCTCTGACTGTTTCTAACCCTTTGACTGTTTCTAAACCTCTGACTGTTTCTAACCCTCTGACTGTTTCTAAACTTCTGACTGTTTCTAAACCTGACTCGGACTGTTTCTAACCCTCTGATTGTTTCTAACCATCTGACTGTTTCTAAACCTCTGACTGTTTCTAAACCTCTGACTGTTTCTAAACCTCTGACTGTTTCTAAACCTGTCTCGGACTGTTTCTAACCCTATGACTGTTTCTAAACCTCTGACTGTTTCTAACCCTCTGACTGTTTCTAAACCTCTGACTGTTTCTAAACCTCTGACTGTTTCTAAACCTCTGACTGTTTCTAAACCTCTGACTGTTTCTAAAGCTCTGACAGTTTCTAAAGCTCTGACAGTTTCTAAACCTCTGACTGTTTCTAAACCTCTGACTGTTTCTAAACCTCTGACAGTTTCTGAATCTGACTCGGACTGTTTCTAAAACTGTCTGTTTCTAAACCTCTGACTGTTTCTAAACCTTTGACTGTTTCTAAACCTCTGACTGTTTCTAACCCTCTGACTGTTTCTAAACCTCTGACTGTTTCTAACCCTCTGACTGTTTCTAAACCTCTGACTGTTTCTAAACCTCTTACTGTTTCTAAACCTCTGACTGTTTCTAAACCTCTGACTGTTTCTAACCCTCTGACTTTTTCTAAACCTCTGACTGTTTCTAACCCTCTGACTGTTTCTAAACCTCTGACAGTTTCTAAACCTCTGACTGTTTCTAACCCTCTGACTGTTTCTAAACCTCTGACTGTTTCTAAACCTCTGACTGTTTCTTAACCTCTGACTGTTTCTAAACCTCTGACTGTTTCTAAACCTCTGACTGTTTCTAAACCTGACTCGGACTGTTTCTAACCCTCTGACTGTTTCTAAACCTCTGACAGTTTCTAAATCTCTGACTGTTTCTAAACCTCTGACTGTTTCTGACCCTCTGACTGTTTCTAAACCTCTGACTGTTTCTAAACC